>NW_019233646.1:0-2480 GCF_002742605.1 Olea europaea var. sylvestris
TTAATTTTCTATCCAACACTTCTTCAACCTGACATAATTAATAAGGAAATTAATTAATCGGAGGCCCAAATGAAGGAATTTGGCTAAAATCCTATGATCCCGGGTCTGTGCCCCTAGTCCAATTTCATGGGGCTTTTCCAATCAACATGCTAGATTTCGGCCCATTCCTACATTGTCACGAAAAGTGAAAAAATTGCCCCTGCTGCAGTTTTTCTTTGTTAATTTTCTGTCCAGCACTTCTTCAACCTGACATAATTAATAAGGAAATTAATTGTTCGGAGGCCCTAACGAAGGAGTTTGGCTAAAATCCCGTGACCCTGGGTTTTTGCCCTGAGTCCAATTTTGCGGGCCGTTCCCTATCAACCTACCAAGTTTAGGCCCATTCCGACACCATCGCGACAAATGACAAAATTGCCTCTGGTGCGGTTTTGCTTTGTTAATTTTTTGGCCAACATCTCTTCAACCTGACATAAATAATAAGGAAATTAATTATTCAAAAGTCCAATCGAAGGAATTTGGCTAAAATCCCATAGTCCCGAGTCTGTGCCCCGAGTCCAATTTCGCAGGCCGTTTCCAATCAACCTGCCAAATTTCGACCCATTTTGACACCCTCGCAAAAAATGACGAAAATGCCCATGGTGCGGTTTTGCTTTGTTAATTTCCTGTCCAGCAACTCTTCAACCTGACATAATTAATAAGGAAATTAATTAGTTGGAGGCCCAAATGAAGGAATTTGGCTAAAATCCCGCTATCTCGGGTCTGTGCCCCGAGTCCAATTTCGCGGGCCGTTTCCAATTAACCTGCCAAATTTTGGCCCATTCCGACACCATCGCGAAAAATTACAAAATAGCCCCAGGTGCAGTTTTGCTTTTTTAATTTTCTGTCCAACACTTTTTCAACCTGACATAATTAATATGGAAATTAATTATCGGAGGCCCAAACAAAAAAATTTGGCTAAAATCCCATTATCTCGGGTCTATGCCCCGAGTCCAATTTCGCGGGCCGTTTCCAATCAACCTGCCAAATTTCGGCCAATTTCGACACCGTCGCGCCAAATGACAAAATTGCCCCTGGTGCGGTATTTCTTCGTTAATTTTCTGTCCAGCATTTCTTCAACCTAACATAATTAATAAGGAAATTAATTATTCGGAGGCCCAAACGAAGGAATTTGGCTAAAATCCTGTGATCTTGAGTCTATGCACCAAGTCCAATTTCGCGGACTGTTTCCAATCAACCTGCTAAATTTTGGCCAATTTCGACACAGTCGCGCCAAATGACGAAATTGCCCCTGGTGTGATTTTTCTTTGTTAATTTTTTGTCAAGCACTTCTTCAACCTGACATAATTAATAAGGAAATTAATAATTCGGAGGCCAAATGAAGGAATTTGGCCAAAATCCCGTGATCCCGGGTCAATGCCTAGAGTCCAATTTCGTGGGCCGTTCCCGATTAACATGCCAAATTTCGGTCCATTCCGACATCGTCTTGCCAAACGACAAAATTGCCCCTTTAACCTGACATAATTAATAAGGAAATTAATTAATCGGAGGCTCAAACGAAGGAATTTGGCTAAAATCCAGTGATTCCGGGTCTATGCCCCGAGTCCAATTTCGCGGGCCGTTTCAAATCAACCTGCCAAATTTTGGCTCATTCCGACACCGTCGCGCAAATGGCAAAATTTCCCCTAGTGCGGTTTTTCTTCGTTAATTTTCTGTCCAGCACTTCTTCAACCTGACATAATTAACAAGGAAATTAACTATTCGGAGGCCCAAATGAAGGAATTTGGCTAAAATCCCCTGATCCTGGGTCTGTGGCCCGACTCCAATTTCGCGGACCGTTCCCTATCAACCTGCCAAATTTAGGCCCATTCTGACACCGTCGCGACAAATAACAAAATTGCCCCTAGTGCGGTTTTGCTTTGTTAATTTTTTGGCCACCACCTCTTCAACTTGACATAAATAATAATGAATTTAATTATTCGATGGTCAAATCGATGGAATTAGGCTAAAATCTCGTGATCCCGAGTCTGTGCCCCGAGTCCAATTTCGCGGGCCGTTTCCAATCAAACTGCCAAATTTCAGCCCATTCCGACGCCATCGCGAAAAATGACAAAATTGCCCCTGGTGCGTTTTTGCTTTGTTAATTTTCTATCCAGCACTTCTTCAACCTCACATAACTAATAAGGAAATTAGTTTTTCGGAGGCCCAAACGAAGGAATTTGGCTAAAATCCCATTATCCCGGGTCTGTGCCCGGAGTCCAATTTCGCGGTTCGTTTCCAATCACCCTGCCAAATTTCGGCCCATTTCGACTCCGTCGCGCCAAATGACAAAATTGCCCCTGGTGCGATTTTTTCTTTGTTAATTTTCTGTCCATCACTTCTTCAACCTGACATAATTAGTAAGAAAATTAATTAATCGGAGGCCCAAACGAAAGAATTTGGCTAAAATCCCGTGATCCCGGGTCTGTGCCCCGAGTCCAATT
>NW_019233647.1:0-2480 GCF_002742605.1 Olea europaea var. sylvestris
AGCCCCAAACTTTCATATGAGATAAGTTTGGTCTTTTTCCTCTCCATAGCTCGTATGAAGTTTTGTCGAGCGATTTAGATGGGACACGATTAAGTGTGTAGCATGCAGCAATTAGTGCATGACCCCAAAATGATTTTGGGATGTTGGCATGGCTCATCATAGACCGCACCATGTCTAACAAAGTGCGATTCCTCCATTCAGATACACCATTATGTTGCGGTGTATATGGCGGAGTCCACTGTGAGAGAATCCCCTTCTCTTTAAGATAATCTAAAAATTCTCCCTTTAAATATTCTCCACCTCGATCTGATCTTAGCGTGAGTATATTTTTACTAGTTTGTTTCTCTACTTCAAGTTTGAATTCCTTGAACTTTTCAAGTGCTTCATGTTTGAATTTCATCAGATACACATAACCATATCTAGCATGATCATCAGTGAATGTGATGAAGTAAAAGAAATCACCTCTAGCAGTTATTGACATGGGTCCACATACATCAGTATGTATTAGTCCCAGCAGTTCTGTGGTTCTTTCTCCTTTTCCAGTAAAAGGGAACTTGGTCATTTTGCCTAACAGGCATGACTCGCATCTATCAAATGATTCAATATCAGTTGACCCTAAGTATCCATCTTTATGTAACTTGGAAATGCGTTTATCGTTAATATGACCCAATCTGCAATGCCAAAGGTATGTATTATTTAGATTATCACTTTTATGCCTTTTATTTTCTATATTCATAATAGACGACTCAGTATCAAGAATATAAATTTCATTTTGCAACACACCACAACCATAAAAGATCTCATCTTTATAAAACGAACAACGATTGTTCTTAACATTAATTGAAAAACCACTCATGTCTAAACACGAAATAGAAATAATGTTTTTAGTAATGGCGGGAACAAAATAGCAATTCTCTAATTCTAATACTAAGCCTGAAGGCAGTGGTAAGAAGTATGTCCCTACAGCTAATGCAACAACTATTGCTCTATTTCCCACGCGCAGGTCAACTTCTCTTTTCTGCAGTGCTCTACTTCTCTTTAGTCCCTGCATATTTATACAAATATGAGATCCACATCCGGTATCTAATACCCAAGAAGCTAATGAAGTAGACATATTAACCTCGATAACAAAAGTACCTGAAGTAGAAGCTTCAGATGACTTCTTTCCCTTCAAGCTTGCGAGGTAAGCCTTGTAGTTCCTCTTCCAATGACCTTTCACTCCACAGTGATAACATGGGTCATCAGATTTGGTATTGTCCTTGCCTGCTTTGACTGCTTTGTTATTGCCCTTAGCCTTTTTGGATGTTTTCTTAAAACTTCCTTTAATTTTCCTCTTAGTTCCCTTGGAGGAATGAATAGCTAAGACATGCCCAGTGCTAACCTTGACATTGGGCTCCACAGTTTTAAGCATATTAAGCAACTCAGGGAGTGTGCATTCGATCTTATTCATGTTAAAATTCATAATGAACTGTGAATAACTATCTGGCAGAGATTGTAGAACCAAGTCAATACTTAGTTCATGATCCATGATAAAACTCAGTGAACTGAGTTTTTCAATAAAACCAATCATCTTCAGCACGTGAGCACTGACTGATGATCCTTCTGCCATTTTGCATCGGTATAGTTGTTTAGAGGTCTCATACCTCTCCACACGAGATTGTTCATCATACAACTCCTTGAGATGAAAAATCATAGTGTAAGCATCCATACCCTCATGTTGCTTCTACAACTCAGGAGACATAGCTGCAAGCATTACACATGCTGCAGTGTTATCATCATCACTGTGTTTATTGTAAGTAGCCACCTCTTCCTGAGTGAAATTTTCAGTGGGCACCACTGGAAAGGACTGCTCAAGGACATATCCAATTTTCTCATGCTTGAGAACGATTCTCAAATTGCAGTGCCAATCGAGAAAATTTGGTCCGGTCAGTTTGTTGGCATCCAGTATGCCTCTCAAATTCATCTGATTACTCATGATTCAAAAACTGTAAATGACGAAGAAAAATACAATTAATATGTATTATAATGCATGTTCATAAATTCAATATGGACTTTAATTAAACGTGCTCCCACTGCCCAAAATAAATTCATGACCCTCATACATAAATTATTTGAATCCACACTTGATTCACAGTGGGTTGGGATCCCATTCGTTGTATCGAGATCTTGAGTGTACGCAACAAATCCTAATAAAACATTTGGGTAGATTTTATTATCAATTGTATCTCCATACGACTCCCAGATCATTAAGCCAACAATTCTTTTGTCTTCACACATCTTATGTGTTAGCTTAACATGCCTCTAAAACTTATCTCTTTGAGTGTACTCAACAAAAGATAAATTTTAGTTAAGTTAAACCCATCATTCAGAAATACCAAATATTTCATAGTGTCAAACATATCCCTAATAGACCAGCCTTGAGTGTACTCAACAAGCTAAGGTCAATTTAGGATTCTCGTTTTTCACTATAATGATGGAAG
>NW_019233648.1:0-2480 GCF_002742605.1 Olea europaea var. sylvestris
ATGGACCCAAAACGGACACCGTGTGTAAAAGTTACGCTCTATTCTTCGTACGCTGACTATCCGAGCGTTCCAAATGTAAAATTGGTCATTCTTTCGAAAAATGGCCGAAATCCCTCATACGTCACGACGAAGTGGTAAGTTCAATCCAAAATGGTCGCTACATTTCAAAAAAGTACTTATGGGCCCAAAACGGACACCGTGTGCAAAAGTTACGCTCAATTCTTCGTACGCCGACTATCCAAGCCTTCCAAATATAAAATTGCTCATTCTTTCGAAAAATGGCCGAAATCCGTCAGATGCCAGGATGACGTTGTGAGTTCAATCCAAAACGTTCGCTACATTTCCCAAAAGTACTTATGGGACCAAAACGGACACCGTGTGCAAAAGTTACGCTCAATTCTTCGTACACCGACTATCCGAGCGCTCCAAATATAAAATTACTCGTTCTTTCGAAAAATCGTCAAAATACCTCAAACGTCACAATGATGTTGCGAGTTCAATCCAAAACGGTCGTTACATTTCCAAAACGTACTTATGGGCCCGAAACGGACACCGTGTGCAAAAGTTACCCTCAATTCTTCGTACGCTGACTATCCAAGCCTTCCAAATATAAAATTGCTCATTCTTGCGTAAAATCGCCGAAATCCCTCATACGTCACGACAACGTTGTGAGTTCAATCCAAAACAGTCCCTATATTTTCAAAAAGTACTTTTGGGCCCAAAACGGACACCGTGTGCAAAAGTTACGCTCAATTCTTCGTACACCGACTATCCGAGCGTTCCAAATATAAAATTACTCGTTCTTTCGAAAACTCGTCAAAATACCTCAAAAGTCACGATGATGTTGCGAGTTCAATCCGAAACGGTCGCTACATTTCCAAAAAGTACTTATGGGTACGAAACGGACACCGTGTGCAAAAGTTACACTCAATTCTTCGTACGTTGACTATCCAAGCCTTCCAAATATAAAATCGCTCAATCTTGCGAAAAATGGCCGAAATACCTCATACGTCACTACGACGTCGTGAGTTCAATCCAAAACGGTCGCTACATTTCCAAAAAGTACTTATGGCCCTAAAACAGACACCGTGTGCAGAAGTTACGCTCAATTCTTCGTACGTCGACTATCTAAGCGTTCCAAATATAAAATTGCTCATTCTTGCGTAAAATCGCCGAAATCCCTCATACGTCACGACGACGTTGTGAGTTCAATCCAAAACAGTCCCTACATTTTCAAAAAGTACTTTTGGGCCCAAAACGGACACCGTGTGCAAAAGTTACGCTCAATTCTTCGTACGTCGACTATCTAAGCGTTCCAAATATAAAATTGCTCATTCTTGCGTAAAATCGCCGAAATCCCTCATACGTCACGACGACGTTGTGAGTTCAATCCAAAACAGTCCCTACATTTTCAAAAAGTACTTTTGGGCCCAAAACGGACACCGTGTGCAAAAGTTACGCTCAATTCTTCGTACGCCGACTATCCAAGCCTTCCAAATATAAAATTGCTCATTCTTGCGTAAAATCGCCGAAATCCCTCATACGTCACGACGACGTTGTGAGTTCAATCCAAAACAGTCCCTACATTTTCAAAAAGTACTTTTGGGCCCAAAACGGACACCGTGTGCAAAAGTTACGCTCAATTCTTTGTACGCCGACTAACCGAGCATTCCAAATATAAAAGTGCTCATTCTTTCAAAAAATGGCCGAAATCCCTCTTACGTCACAACAACGTTGTGAGTTCAATCCAAAACGGTCGCTACATTTCAAGAAAGTACTTCTGGGCCCAAAACGGACACCGTGTGCAAAAGTTACGCTCAATTCTTCGTACGCTGACTATCCAAGCCTTCCAAATATAAAATTGCTCCTTCTTTCAAAAAATGGCCGAAATCCCTCATACGTCACGACGAAGTGATGAGTTCAATCCAAAACGGTCGCTACATTTCAAGAAAGTACTTATGGGCCCAAAACGGACACCGTGTGCAAAAGTTAGGCTCAATTCTTCGTACGCCGACTATCCAAGCCTTCCAAATATAAAATTGCTCATTTTTTCGAAAAAAGGCCGAAATTCTTCATACCTCACGACGAAGTGGTGAGTTCAATCCAAAACGGTCGCTACATTTCCAAAAAGTACTTATGGGCCCGAAACGGACGCCGTGTGCAAAAGTTACACTCAATTCTTCGTACGCCGACTATCCAAGCCTTCCAAATATAAAATTGCTCATTCTTACGTAAAATGGTCGAAATCCCTCATACATCACGGCGACGTTGTGAGTTCAATTCAAAACAGTCCCCACATTTTCAAAAAGTACTTATGGGCCCAAAACGGACGCCGTGTGCAAAAGTTACGCTCAATGCTTCGTACGCCGACTAACCGAGCGTTCCAAATATAAAAAGGCTCATTCTTTCAAAAAATGGCCGAAATCCCTCATACGTCACATCAACGTTGTGAGTTCATTCCAAAACGGTCGCTACATTTC
>NW_019233649.1:0-1606 GCF_002742605.1 Olea europaea var. sylvestris
CGTGCCAATTTGTGACGAGATCTTTGGTATATTTGTTTTCAGATTTTACCGTCGAAATTGCCACGTCGGATTCAAGCAAGTCCAAGGTAAAAATGAGGGTTCTGGACACGTGTCAATTGTGGGTTAGCAAGAACCGGTGTAGTGGGGCCTACTTAAATTTACACCGATCCCTACGCTGAGGAGTGGATAAGAGTGTTACTGCTGTCATTTATTTACAAAACCCTTCTTTTTTTTTTTTTAAAGGTTTTATTAACGTACCTAATTGTTTATTAGCTGAAGCAATGTCCAAATAGCACATGACAGAGTGGAGAGTGTGTCAGCGACTCTGCTAAGCATGTGAGAACCAAAGCCCAAAGCGTCGGTAGTCAATGACACGTGGCAAGAATCTAAGAGGGTTTCACCTTTCATGATGCCTCCAACGATATTTTAGCTTCACGGCGACGTGTAAGCACGTGCATCTAAATGCATTTCAGGGTGGGGTCAACCACGTGATATGTCACGTGGAAGGGACAACACCCACGCCGCTTTTGCTTTCGGAGTGGGCAGCTCGTCATAACCCATGTAGTTATCCTCCACATTAAGAGTAAATAATTGTAGGAAAATTAAAGTGGAAATAAGATTGTGCTTTCAATGTCTCTTCTAAAATTCGTAAACATAATCATGTTAGAAGGTGTAGGAATATACTAAATTAACATGATTTCTAGAAACATTGTTAAGGATAAAGATTATTTTGTTATACCTCATCCTCTAACAGCTTTATTAGACTGTGATAAAGCTCAAGCAGAATAAAGTTCAAGTTGTTCGACTCTCTCTAGTATTATAGCTCATCTTGTAACAAATATGTATATCCTCTCATACGTTTGTAACAATTTTGTATATAAATATGATAAATGATATAGGATTTCTGTTTCCCATTCTTTCAGACATGAGATGTTATCAAATTTATGCATTAGTAGCGTTGTGAAAGTATGAATTTCACGACCGAGGTAAATAGAATGAATTCTTAGACCACCTTGCGATGAAGTTCAAACATAACCGACTTTAAATCAATTTACCTATAGAAAATGAATGCATGTGGAAGGTACATGCTGGAACTATAATAACTGAAAAATTAATTCAATTAAATTGTAAAACGTTTTCAATTTTCATAAATGAACAATAATGAGATTGGAATATATAATCTTTGTTTGTTCTACTACTACATTGAACTACATCGACTACTAATATAATATTATTTACTTATCCTTTGTTCTCAACAATTATAGTAAGGGTTTGTTTGGTAGTGATTATGAGAATTCATTTTTTGACCGTTAGAAAGAAAAATGAGTTCTACCTGTAAGAGAATAAGTAAATAATTACAGTTAAGATAGTGAAATCACAGTTAGAAAATTGATTTTTTAGAGTGAAAAATTAATACCAAACATGTACTAAAATTGGAATGGTCTCAAGTACCTTTGCTTTTTTCTAGATTCTTATTGAAGAGCACTAGATTTCTTAAAAGTCTTGCTGCACCACTTTTATGAATAAATTTCTTCCGAATGTTCTAGCTTTATCCAATGTTATACTACTTTAGGGATACATTATTAGTATTAAAAAAAAAAAAAGG
>NW_019233649.1:1626-4281 GCF_002742605.1 Olea europaea var. sylvestris
TTTTGAGTTTTAGAGCCTTTGCAATATTACTTTGAGAAGTAATGGATGATTATAGACCTTAGAATATGGTTTAGAAGAACAACATTGAAGGACAAAATCGTAACTTTATATTGTTGGAATTTTTTTTGTAAATGGCTCAATTTGGCACGCTTTCTGTGGACCGTTGGTCAAATTTAGAAAATCGAAGTTGATTCGCGTTCTCCTCCGTGAGAGTATCGAAATCATATAGTTACTTGCCGAAATTGATGAATTGATGAATGAGAAATTGAAACTCAAAGATGATCATTGAAAGATAGTTTATATGAAAAAATAAAGTTTGTCCCACATAGAAAAAAATATGAAAGCAATAACTACTTTAAATATGGTTGGCAAAAATTGGCTATTTTGGAGTGTCCATGTTTTGCAATTTTTTTCTTGCTTTCTTCACTGATTTTTGAGTTTCGAAAACTTCCAAAACTCTCAGAAATTAAAGTGACTCCAATATTTATTGTCATGGAGTTAATGACAGATTTATTTATACAAGTTCTCATTCTTTAGCAATTCCAGGACACGCACGAAAATAGGATAAAAACATTCTGCATATTTTTTTTATTTGCATCTTGATTTTTGTTCAGCGTCGTCATTGTGATGATAATGTTCGGATACTAGTCAATTCCCTGGAGTAATATCTGTGGTACTCCGATTCTACAGATTTTACTGTCGTATCATGAGAAATAGACGCTCGGATTAAATCTCAAATAATTACGGTGAGGGGACGAATCTGTTTTAATGAAATTGTACTTGAACAGGCCTCGAGTTGAAAATTTATTTATTTTCTGTAATTCACATATTTACGATTTATTCTTGTAGATTTATTTTTTTAGCGATTTACATATTTGCAGTTTATTTGCAGTGTAATCTTATGCTTCATGGATTTTTCAATTTATTTTGTTATATGTGTTTTATATATATTTACAGTTTATTATTTGTATATCAGAAAAAATCTAAATAAAATTAATTAATTTGATAACATTCGGTTTGGTAGTTGTCTAATCGGTATTTATTTAACTAATATATGTAAATACAGTATTTCTACATTTTGGTGTATGTAAGTGCATATCCGGTATCTAGCAAATATGTGTAAAATCATTCATTGTATATGAAATAGGTAAAAAACAATTTGTGCTAATTTTGTGCAAATACGGTGAGCTGCCTGAAAGTACGGTAAGCTGTATATACGATATGCTTAAAATCAATATCTAAACTACATATACGATAAGTGGTAATCTGATTCATTAACACCACAATATTCCAACATATAGCCTTTGTTTGAGTCACATTATATTTCTAAGAATGCATTTTTGAATAGTGTAATAATGGAAAATGTGTGGTTAAAAAATAAAGAAAAATTTTGAATTTGCGTGTAATATTATTTTATTGAAGAATGTGTAATTGAAATGATCTCAAATCTCTGTTTAAGAATGTATTTTTTTGAAAAAATGTGGCTCAAACATAGCCATATAGTATAAATATTTCCATACAAGAGATTTATAATTTAATAGAAAAATTATTAATTGGGTCATAATTTCCCTACTATATAAAAAGGGGAATGTGAGGGTACTGTAGAAAGCAATAGTGTCTTGATCCATCTTTATAGTAGCATTTTTGTTTTTTTTTTCAATTGGGGGCAAAAAACAACGCCGTTTGCTTGATATATATTTTATTTTATTATACACTACCTCCAAATTTACTGCAACACGCAATTTTCATTCCTCCCCCACTCCGATATAGATATATATAGTAGGAATATATGAAAAAAATTACTTTTATATAAAATTAAAAAAAAGATACAGATAATACGTGACATAAATTTTTTTACAACATATTACTTGTAAGTAAAAAATTTAAAGAAAAAATAATTAAAGAGAATTTTAAATTAAAAAAAAATTATAACGTAAAACTAAACAGCAGAAAAAAAGTAATCTCTCCGTGCACGGAGGAAAAAAAAATAATAATTAAGGACTCCGTGCACGGAGAGAGAAATCTTTTTTTTTTTACTAATATTTTTGTGTTTAATTTCAGGCTCATTATGGGATATCAAACGAAATCGAAATATTACATTCTTAATAGCGTTTTGAAGCACTCACGACATAGTATTACACGTCGTTAACGGTGCTTGAAACGGTCAATCGTAGGAAATGTTATGAGACGTCAAAGTAGGCATTTTCAGACTATATATCGAAATTTTCGATAACAAGCTAACTTTAAAAATTCGTCGACGATTGTACGATAGTCGAATCGATAAATGTTTTACATTCTCAAGAAACTCATTTTGAGAACTATATCGTAGAGACCTCGAATGATCTAAATAGATATAAAAAATAGTTAAATGGATATTAAACGTATGTGTTAAAAAATACGCATAAGTCGTTTTTCTTTAAAAAATCAATTATTTTATTATTATTTCAAAATTTTCGATAACAAGCTAATTTTAAAAATTCGTCGACGATTGTACGATAGTCGAATCGATAAATGTCTTACATTGTCTCGAAACTCATTTTGAGAACTATATCGTAGAGATATCAGATGATCAAAATAAATATCGAAAATAGTTAAACAGAGATTAAACGTATGTGTTAAAAATGCGTATACGTCATTTTTCTTAAAAAAATCAGT
>NW_019233649.1:18296-22672 GCF_002742605.1 Olea europaea var. sylvestris
TAAAATCCACAAGGTCCTTCATGTTAGTGTGTTGAAGCCATACTTTTCAGATAAGGAGGACGCATCTAGAAATGAGCCAAAGCAACCTGTATTTGAACTGAAGAAAGTTAGAAAGAAGGTTGCGGAAGCTATTCTTGGCCATCGAATCACCCGGGCTTCTAGAAAAGATCATCAGGGGTACTTGGTCAAATGGATGGGATGCAGCAGCGAGGAGAATACTTGGGAAAGAGAAAAAGATCTCGGGGCCTTCAAATCGTTAATTGAAGCGTATCGTGCATTGATGGCATCGAGGACGTCGCGAAACCAAATGGGGGAGAATGTCAAGGACCACAGCTTTACTTAGCCCTTTGACACTATCGCAGCCGTAGTTTGCCCAACTTCAGCCACACATTGTAAATATTACTTCAAGTTTGAGTTGTAATTTTCTTTTCATTGTAATAGTTATTTCAATTGTAAAATAGCTCTGATATTGGTAAATGTTTAGTATGATTCCTCGTCTTTTAAACGTCTACTCCCGTCACTTGGGTTTTTGTTCAGAATGCTATTATAGGGGGTATTAGTCATTCAAAAATCTTTCAAGCTCACTGGTGTCCGTCCCCTGCACCAGCATTTGTAATTTTCTGCTTTCATCAATTGTAATGTTCAGTTTTCATCAATCAATATTCAATTTACTTTCAATGTATTCAAATTCTCAATTGTAAGCTTTCTACAAATTTGCAATCAAATTTTCTTTCGTCCCGACGCGACCGAGAAAAGGCGGAAGGTAGTCTAGTGGAGCAGATTACTGCCGCACGGTATCCCTTTCTGTGCCAAGAAGAAAGGCACCCCGTGAAACATGGACTCATGCTTTCTCGTACATATTTACTCATCAATTCCCCAGCTTGCCTTTAAAATTCCTTTGCCTCCTCTGGATTACTTCGATAAGCCGGTCGATTCGGAATGATAGCGCTAGGTATGAAATCAATTTGGTGCTCAATTCCCCTAATGGGTGGTAACCCACTAGGCATGTCCTCCGGAAACACGTCTTCAAATTCTTGTAACAAAGAAATAGCCAAACTAGGGAGGGATGTGTTATGTTCCTCAAAGTTTAGGAGTGATTCCTTGTAAACCAACAGTATCATTTGTTGCCTTTCAACTATTGCCTTTCAACTGTTGCCTTTTTCAATTCTCCCTCTCACAAAGAAATTTTGTTTCGACTTTTCTATCCTCTTGGAAGACTCTTTTTTTTCTCTCATGTGGCTCCACTCTCCTTTCCTCTCTATTGGCCGCCTTACTATTTTGTCTCTTTTTTCATAACTCCCTCACTCTCGCTTCTTCATTTTTCAATTGAATTTGGTTCTCATATACTTGTGCCGGTGTTAAGTATATGTCGGTACTATACTTATTTTTATACCCATCATGCATTGCTTTCCTATCGTACTGCCATGGTCTCCCCAACAAGATATGCCCGCAGGCATAGGTACAATATCGCACATTACCTCATCCTGATATCTACCAATGGAAAAATTAATCAACACCCTTTTTGTCACCTTAACTTTCCCACATTCATTTAGCCATTGTAATTTATAAGGTCTAGAATGTTTTAACAGTGTTAAACCCAATTTTTCCACCATGTTAGTGCTAGCCACATTAGTACAACTACCGCCATCTATTATCGCACTACATACCTTGCCATTGACGTGACATCGCGTGTGGAATATGTTTTCTCGCTGCTGCTCCAAGTCATCCATCTTGATTTGAGCACTCAGAGCTCGCCTCGTGACCAACAACTTACTGTTAATTGCATACTCTGTCGTATCTTCTTCATCAACATCCTACAATTTTGGTATGTCTGTATAATCACTCTCACTTTCAGTTTCCACTTCCCCGTTGTCCCGCAGAATCATGGTTCTCTTGTTTTGTATTGAGAAGCAATGTGTCCCACTCCTAAGCAACGAAAACATTTGACGTCTCTGTTTCTTGATGACTGTGACTCCCCCTTTGGCACGGCCTTGTTGGCACTCTCCTCCTTGCCTCTTGGTACCTCAGTTCTTCCTCTTGCAACAGTTCCTTCTCCTTTGTTATTGTCCCACTTCGGTTTCACAGAAGAATTAGAACCCGAAGATCCCGATTGGTACCTTGCTGTCCCCTTTCGCTTCAACTGGCTCTCGACCTTCATTGCCACATGTAACGTGACTTCAATTTCCACATAGTGCTGTAGTTCCACTGTATTTGCAATGTCCCTGTTCAATCTACACAGAAATCGAGCCATGGTAGCTTCATTATCCTCCTCCACATTTGCCTTAATCATTAGTGTCTCCATCTCTTTATGGTAATCTTCCACACTCCTGGAGCCTTGATATAAATTTTGTAATCTTTGATAAAGCTCCTGGTAGTAGTGAGTATGTACAAACCTCTTCCACATTATAGTTTTCAATTCCTCCTATGTATTGATAGGTCACTCCCCATTTTTCCGCCTCAAAGTCACCACTTGATCCCACCAAGTGATTGCATAGTCCGTGAATTCAAGAACTGCAATTTTCACCTTCTTCTCTCCCAAGTAATTGTGACAATCAAAGATTAACTCAATTTTTTTCTCCCAGTCCAAGTAGGCCTCCGGATTACTCTTACCTTTGAATGAAGGAATGGTCATTTTAATGTTACTCAAATTCCCATCCACCTCATCTCCACCGAGATTCCTACCTCTCCTTTCTTGCTTAACTCCTCTATTTCTACCCCTTCCAATAGCTGCATCCACAATCGCATCTTCGTCCATCCCACTATCAACCTCAAATTCACTAAACTCCTCCATCCTAGGTTCTCGTCTACCCTGTTTCCGTGCATTAAGATCTCCTCTTTGTGTATTGGCAGGCAATGGATTTTGCCTTCCCCCCATACATCCTGCCTATTCATCCGATCCCTCGTAGCTACACATATCAGCTTAATCCTTCGCACCGAGTCCTCTAGCATGGAAACCCAATCATCAATTCTACCTAAACTCGATCCTTCCCTGTCAAACATCCTAAATCTAAGTTATTTTTTGTACCTCACGATTGTTCGCTCGGAATTTCACTCAATATGGCTTTTTTTCCTCGATTGTTCTCACTACCCTGCCTTTTATCACTCGTTGCTTTCACCGAATCCCCAAAAGAACAATTTTGGAACTCAATAAAAAATTTAATCACGTGGAATTCAAATCGGTGTGAGTGAGATTACAAGACCAAGGAATTTAGAATAATTTGACTGGCAATTCAAACTAGACAAGTAAAGAAATTGACTCAAGAACGCAAAACAAGAAATGAAATTACTGACTCAAAATTTAAACTAGGCACAAAATAATAAATTGACTTAAGAAATCAGTAATTTCCGAGATCAACAATAATAATAACAATTTTTTATTATTTCATTATTATTTCTTTAAATTCGGATTTTTTTTTTACCGTACGGAAGAACAGTTTTTTTTTTTTGTTTTTACTCTTGGGATAGAAAATAAAAAAAAAAACTGAAGCAAGAAACGGAAGTTGATTTGAATGCAAATTGAATCCAAAAACAACTTTTGAAGTTTTTTAATAACTTTTTTGGATTAAAGATTCTAAAATGCTAACTGACTCGAAGAACAGTAAAAAAAAGGAATAACTGACTCAACAAGAATTAAAATGAGATATAACCTTGGATTGGAGTCAAGCTCTGATATCAATTGATGTGAACCCACGTAGGCAAATGCTATGGAACCCACGAACAAGATGGAAATCTTACCAAGAAAGTCAAAGCAAGGTTTTGGATTTGAATTCGATAAATCTGGAACCAAGTAACCCGAATCGCCGACGATGTGCGGATCTTTTGATTACGCAAAATTATGGAATCTCACTCGGTTGATTGAACGCTACAAGAATTAGATCTTGATGAGTTCGAAAGTTGTTCAATTGGAAAAACAAAGAGAATAATTAAAGCCTTTCAATTAATCAATATGTCAAAGGTTCTTTACAATGAAAGAATAAACTTTTATTTATACTAAATCCTAGAATAGAAGTAAAAAAGGAATAAAATATTAATAATCTAGTAAAGTTTCGAAAATAACCATCCAATGTCATAAGAATTTGACTAGGATTAAAATTCTAACAAAATATGGAAAAACGCAGAAAAAGGAAATTTTGTCCCCGAAATAACACTATGCAATTGCATGGCAGACCAGTTTGCCTCCGTTTTCGTTGGCTTGTATTGAATTGATCAAATTTGATTCGACTCTTGACCCGAACATGAAAGTTGCCCCGTTTTACGTCCCGAATATCGTTCCATCAATGATTTCTTGAACGAGCAATCCCATCGCCTCGTTTACTCGCTTCCTCCTCGCTCGATTCATGGGACCGCTCTCGACTATCAACGGATCCTTCTTCGGA
>NW_019233649.1:27147-29562 GCF_002742605.1 Olea europaea var. sylvestris
GCAATCCCATCGCCTCGTTTACTCGCTTCCTCCTCGCTCGATTCATGGGACCGCTCTCGACTATCAACGGATCCTTCTTCGGACTTGACGTTGGAATTGACCTTGATGCTTGCGGCTCCTGGATCACATTAGTATCGCTCATACTGGTTCTTTTGTTGTAATTATGCTATTTAAAATTTCCACAAGTTCAATTGATTTTATGTCAGTTCTAGACCTCTAGAGTATTGCTTGGTCATTGTCACATCTGGTTTCTTGCTTTGGAAGGATTTTGATTGTATATTTTGACACGACTTGTCTCCTGGGATGAATAGAGTGCGCGTTGGCAACTTGTTATTTTTCAAACCTAGTTGAAACTTTTTTTTACAACCAAATGACAAAGGTTACTGTAATAGCAAAAGAATGAAATTGATTACTGTTTTACTGACCTTTAAAGTTCAGGTCAATGAATAACCAGAGATTCTCAAAGAGCTGATAAAATTCAATAAATAAAATACATGGAGGGAGAGAAGGGTTAGCATCTTCTTCATAGGGATTGCAATCGTATTCACTTGGAACTTATTAAAAATTTGTTAGTAGGATGTGACTTTGATGATTTCATGCTGAAGTTCAAGGTAATCTGTCAGATGCACATACATGTTACATCATCTAGTTGGTGCAGTATGCTGGTCTTTATTAAGATCCAAATTTTTGGATAACAACAAAAGAGATTCTCAGTGTTATAATACTTATTGAACTTCTTTAGAGGCAGAATATTATTCTGCTTTTGTTACGGATGAGCTTATGAGCCATATCTAAGATAAGGTCCCTTGGTGTGCATTATCTACAAATGATAATATTTTAGTAATGAGATTCACATTGTAAGAGGCGTAAATCTCAAATTAGAACTTTGTATTGCTTGGGAATTTAAGCACTCTAGATTAAGTAGAACTAAGACGAAATACCTGGAATGCTCTTTTAATCAAAATAGAAATGAAGATTGAAAAAGTCAAAATAAAGTTGTGTTCTCCTTATGTGCAGACATTTTTGGGTCAATGAATTTGATCTTTAAGCTTGTTTGGGAAGTGTTTATAAACGATTTAAATTATAAATAGATAAAAATAAGTTGTGGATAAGTAAATAATACTTGTGGATCTTTCGAAATGTGTGGATAAAAAGTGACTTAAGTGTTTATAAACAGTTTATGAACATGAGCCAAACATAGGCTAAGTAAAGGTCATGAAGATGTGTATTACATAATATTAGGCTAATTATGCTATATGTACATAGCAGGTCATTAGATGACGAGATATCGACATAATTAATCATAGCAGAAATATATATACTAAAATGAGTGTGCAATCAACTTAGAATGAATAAAATAAGAAATGAAGCTGTAAGACAAAAATGGATTAAGGGAGGCTTTTACATGGTTGTATAGATATTTTCATAGACCTAAAGCTGCTATTCACAATAAAGGTGCAGTCTCGATTGAACAAGTTAGAAAAGGCAGAAGTAGACTGAAGTTAATATGTTCCCAGATGGTTGCATAAAAAATTGAGTTTATTGAACTTTTTAGAGGTAGCTATGAATCAATAACGGCAAAGAAAGATGTGACAACTGATCTGAAATTTATTGGCAATAAAAAATTGCTTTCTTCTTGTTGTTATGACACATGCCATCAAGGGCAGCCTATTTATTGTTTGCTTTGTATCTACCTCAGTATTTGTTCTATATTTTAAAACCATTCTTTGTCAATATTCCATAAACCTATTGTTGTTTTCTTGACCTTTCTTAGATTCCCTCTTCATTGATGATTTGTGTTTGATTTGAATGAGCGGATGTTTCCTGTACAAATACCCATTTTTAACTTTACTTTATGTTTCTTGATGCTTAAGCTGCAGTTCTATGGAAAATTTGAGTTTGTCCTTTAAATGTGATTGCTTTGATTTATAGGGAAATCTTCATGCTTATTATTCATTGGTATAATTGCTCATCCATGGTGCCGCATGATTTGTCCAACCATGGCATGTTGATAATACCAGGATTAGTTGAACCTTCAACAAATATTGATTTGCAGCCGCATGTATACGTGACTTGACTAAACTATGCAGGCTATGAAAAGAATAGTTTCTAAGTTTTCATTGTTCCAGGCATCCAATGTATATTTTTATCTAATTTTCTCTAAGCTCATCACTAGTTTATCATTTTTGATGGGTGGAATTTTGTTCTTTGTCTACATCTGGTTGCATAAACTCAAGTTCCTTTTTTCTTGAACTCTCAATTACGTAACTCTTGAGTCTTTGCTATGCTCTTTTGCTTGAGTTCATGATTTCTAACCCGTTACTAATTTTTGTTAAAATGCCTGTTTGTCCACAGCTTACTACTTTCGGTCACAAGCATTTTTCTTGCTTTCGTATAGCCATCTCATACTTTTTT
>NW_019233649.1:36432-43200 GCF_002742605.1 Olea europaea var. sylvestris
CTTGAGAAAAATACAGTTACGTAGATTGAATATTTTTTTAATTCTTATTTTTGTGGTCATGATATATTCAATATAATACTTTTAACATGGGATTAAACTATTAACAAATTCATAAGAAATTACAAAACAAGGACCAGTAAAATTTTATGTCATGAAAGCTATTTTAAATTAAACTACAAGGTTAGAACTTGCTGCACAAAGGAGTGTGGCCTAAATTATGCCTTATCATTGGAACCTCCTTTAATGCAATGCTGCGGCTTGTTCTAATAACCACATTCCATTGCTTTCACTCATAATATTCAAATAAGATCATGATTGGAAATTATAAATGGTACAGTCAAAGCAATTAGGCAGGAAAGCAGCCACTTTAATCTAATGATTTTAGCTTCTAAATCTTGTTTATGGTATGAATCAAAGAAAAAAAAGAAGTTTGAGATCGAAATGAATAAATGATGTCGAGAAGGCAGCCACTTTAATCTAATGATTTTAGCTCTAAATCTTGTTTTGAGAAGGCAGCCACTTTAATCTAATGATTTTAGCTCTAAATCTTGTTTATGGTATGAATCAAAGAAAAAAAAGAAGTTTGAGAAATGAATAAATGATGTTGAAATTGTCAGAGTATGATTATAATTACGTTATTTGAAGGTAATTTAAAAGTAATATCTTGCATTAGTCGAGGATACATGATGGATGGAAGAAGTGTTGTATTTCCAAACTTCACCTTCGGAAGCACTTAGATTTACTTAAAAAAAAAAAAAATCTCCTTTATTATGTGTATTTCTCCCAAGAAAGAAGTTATAAAGCCCCTAGAAACTATGTGAAAATGGCACCTGAATAATCCCAAGTCCCAGCCCTTTCCACAATACATACAAATAAATAAAATAAGAAATCACAAAAATCAGAGAGCTTTTTCAAATGCAAATTTGTCTGGAATAGGGAATTTTTGCATTCCTTCTTTATTTATGACTGTAGAAGGAAGGGACAATTGAGTATGATCAAACTTATCAGAAATGGTACACAAATAATGGTCCCCTTTCAACAATACAATTTCTTTTGGCTTTAGCTGTTGACTTAAAGTAAAGCATTACTGTGTGAAAAAACAGATACTACTGGAATGTGAAGGCTTTTACGTTGTATTTGATAGATAGAATTGGACAGCGAGTATTAAGAAATCAAAGAAAATATATAATCTTGTACATTATAGTACGGAGTCGTATTTAGCCCCTGTTAATTTTATTTTTATATTTTTTCTCTTATTTTTAACCACACAATCTTTCATAAAATAATATTACACGTAAATCGAAAACTTTTTCTTCTTTTTCTACCGCCCATTTTTCAAAAAAATACTATCATACCCATTAAGATTTGACATAATCGGGGCCAAACGAGGGGGCCTTAATATTGCATTACAGATATAAATTTATAATAATGTGTGCAGGAAAAAATTGTCTGCAAGATAAGTTCTCCATACGATGTGTCGAACCACGTGAAAGTGGGGTTTTCATTATGAACCTAGCTACCAAAAGAAAATTTGGGTTAGGAGCCTATGAAGTAGGATAGCTTCTCTTCAAGATCGAATGGGAAAGTTTCTTTTCATCTAGCTTAGTAGGTTAACTAAATAAATAAATAAATAAAAAGTAGTTCTTATTAGGGTCTCTCATGATATCGAAATTGGATATGAATGAATTTTTGCAAAAGCCCTCATCGTTTATTTAAGAAAATAATGATCATTACATGAACTGAGGCTACTATCTTAATAGTTTATATTTTAAGATGGAACTTCTAAACACAATATTATGATCAACACAACAATTAGGAAAAAGCGTCGCACATGGCATATTGAATAAATATAGACATATATATTTATCTCATCTTTGATATATACGTATATAAGTTTCGATTCAAGTATTAGGTTTTTTATGAAAAACTATAAAAGACTAACGAAGAAAGAGATTCAGTGTCTCAACAATAAGGGAATTGCAGAGAATTTAGGCCATTTTTGCTGAGACCCCGATTCATAAAACAACATTAAACTTGACCCTTATACAGAAAAAGATGAAAGGAAAAAAGTTAATGAAAAGCTGAGATTATAAAATATCATTAGGCCAAAACCAAAAAAGAAAGAAAAGAAAAAAATTAAAAATAAAAAACCCAGCAAAACTACACATTGGTAGATGTAAGTTCAAATCCACAAGAACTTGATTTCACAGCAGATTCTAGGGTTTTGACTATATGGATTGCACAAGGCCTGGCTGCAGGATCAGTTGCAGTGCATTGAAGGGCAAGATTCATTATCTCAACAATTTGGTTCTGATTATTCATTACCGCATGATTCTTGATGGTTGGATCAACCCACATGTCAAGATGGCAATCCGAGTAGCAATATCTAGCCCATTCAACAATGCTTTGGTGGATTCCGAACCCCGAGTCATCGGCCGGAGACTTTCCAGTCAGAAGTTGTATCAGAACAAGGCCATATCCGTAGATGTCACTCTTTTCTGTCATGCCCTTGGATGCTCGAGTTTCTGTAGATCATTATAAAATATTATACATGCATGGACATGATTGTATGGAAAAAGAAAAAAGATGAATTTTCAAGAATTAATTAAAGAATGATTTATTACACTTTTTGATGCACACGTATAACAAAATGATAATATTATTTTTCTTATGCAGATCACTGTATCTATATCTGTACTTGGAAAGTAAAAGTGAGAATTTTTCATGATACCATCGATTAAACTTGTCTGCTTAAGGGGACCTTCACCATCAAAGGTTGAGCCAATAAAGAACCAATGGCAACATTGGATTTATTCTAAAAGGAAATTATCATGCTTTAGTCCTGTTCTTCCACAATTACACTAATTTCTAAATAACAACTTGCAATTTCAGAATATTTACATAGTAATTAAGGATAAATGAGCTTTTTTTTTAATAGTATTTTTATTCTAAAAGGAAATTGTCATGCTGTAGTCCTGTTCTTCCACAATTACACTTTCAAAATTTATTAACAGAACTTGCAATTTCAGAATACTTACACACTTTCTAAATTTATTTACAGAACTTGCAATTTCAGAATACTTGCATAGTAATAAAGGATAAATGTGTAATTTTATTTTATCTTATTCAATAGTATTTTTATTTCTTTAAGAATTGTAACAGGTGTGTTTTTGTAAGTACGTTACTAGCACACTCGATCGTGTTAAGAAATAAAAATAAGCGTACTCATTATAGTGTCTAGTATTACGTACCTGGAGCAAGGTAGGCAGAAGAGATGAAACACTTGTCGTCGGCAGAAACGAGCCCCGGAAGACTCAATCTCAAGCGGGCTTCGTCATTTTCATCGACGAAAATCTTTCGAGGTGAAAGATCACCAGCCAGGATACCTGTTGAACAATAACAGTGCAAATATCGAAGAGCTTTAGCAATTCCAATGGCAACGTTATGTCTTCTTTCCCAACTCAGACCTGGAAGGGCTTCATGCAAATCCTTGCCTTCAATGTATTCATAAACCAAAATTCCAACCTTTTCCGATCGGCATATTCCAAGTAGCTTCACAATGTTTGCATGTTTGAGGTTACATAATTTGATTATGCCGGTCGAGGACTTGGTTGAAAATGAAGTGATTTCCTCGGCTAAGAATTGCATGTTGTTTGTGGTGGATTTTCCTTTGTACGAAAGTACTACCTTCTTTCCTCTGGAAATGAGATTTTCTTCCTTTATAGATGAAACGATATCCTTGATTGTTATTGATTTTGAAACCTTGGAATTCAAAAACTGGAACTCCCAAGTTCCATCTTCACTTTCAATCGTCTTCAACTTGACTTTATTTCTTCGACGAATGAAAACAGCAAACGATATAGCAAGAACAACCACCACAAAGGAAACAAGAAGACAGGCCATTAAAGACCAGGTAACCCGATTTTTAATGCTGGAACATGGTGGTAAACCACTTGTTTCTCCACCGCAGAGGCTGTTTCCAGCCACAGCGGAAGAACTGATAGCAAGAAATGCGCCAGTGGAGGGTAATCTTCCATGGAAATTGTTGTGAGAAATATTTACTTGAACAAGTGATTCCACCTTGCCTAAATTGGACGGGATTTCTCCCGATAACTGATTGACAGAGAGATCAAGCTGGCTAAGAACTGGCATTTCAGAAAGGCTAATAGGAATTCCCCCTGTAAGCTGATTACGGCTGAGGTCTAAATTCACAAGCATTTTGCAAAAAGATAATTCATCAGGAATTTTACCTGAGAGCTTGTTTTCACTTAATTTGAGTTCCATGAGTTCAGAAAGTTTCCCTAAACTTTGAGGAATGCTGCCTGAAAAATTGTTTCCTGACAAATCGAGGTTTTCCATCTTTTTGCTGCCGAAGGAATCGGGCAAGTTCCCCGAAAATCTATTTCTTGCCAGGCTTAGCATTTGAAGTTCTGGCATATCCCATTTCCTTTCATCAATTGAACCAAAAAGATTGTTCCTGGAAATATCCAGAAAGTAAACAAGAGGAAGGCTGGTAAATCCCGGGGACAATTCACCTGAGAGCCGGTTGTTCTGAAGGCGGACACGCTGTAAAGTTCGGCAACTGCTTAAACTCTCGGGAATTTTGCTTTCCAGGGAATTTGAAAATAGGATAAGCTTAAATAGGTGTCCCGAAGAGCAAAGATTTTCCGGTATTTTTCCGGTTAGGTTATTCGAAGAAAGGTCTAATACAGTGAGGTTGTTATACTTCCCAAGGTCTTTTGGTATTTCCCCAGAAAATTTATTCGACCACAACTGAAGAATTTGGAGGTGAGGCAAAGAGGTTAAAGCATTCGGAATTTTTCCAGTGAAATTGTTGGAAAACAAATGGAGAATTTCCAGATTTTGCAACTGTATAACCAGTTCAGGAATTTCACTTGACAAGAAATTGACACTTAAATCAAGTGAAACTAATTTCCTGAGACTGAATATGGATCTTGGAATTCCACCAGTGAATTTATTGAAGTAGAGGTAAAGGGACTGAAGATTGGTGAGATTACCTAAAGATGAAGGGATTTCACCTGTCAGATTATTGTAAACAAGATCAAGATGATTCAAAGAAGTTAATTCACCAATTTCCTTTGGAATTCCACCTGAGAAATTGTTATACCCCAAATAAATCCATCTCAAACTCTTCATGAACCCTAATTCTCCTGGAATTTCTCCAATAAACTGGTTTGATGCCAAAGTCAAGACCTCCAATCTTGTCATATTTGTTATGGACTTAGGAATTTTTCCTGTTAAAACGTTCCCACCAAAATCAAGTACTTTAAGGCCCGAAAATAGTCCAATTTCTTCTGGGATTTTTCCTGAAAGCATGTTGTTGGAGAGATCCAATGTTTCAAGAAGTGGAAGGAATCCTCCAGGAATTGGACCTGTTAAATTATTATTGCTTAGATTGAGATTCCTGAGCGAAAAACATGACAAATTCCCTGGAATTTCCCCTACGAACTGGTTGCTGGAAAGATCAATATTTTGAACATATGGAAACATGAAAATCTTCTCAGATAATTTTCCAGACAAATTCTTCCCCGAGAGCTCGATTTTTGCTACATGGGACGAATCGTAACAGGTAACTCCATACCATTTGCAGAAAGAGAGAGAGGAATTCCAGGTGCTCAGAGACTCCAAAGGATCATTAATGGAAGCTTTTATGGACAAAAGTAGCTCAAATTCAAATCCTTTGCATGCATACAGATTCCAGAACATAAAAATGAACACCAACATGACGAAAAATCTGTATCTTTTTGGCCCTTTTTTCTCCATTTTCGACAGATCAAAAGTTTGTCTCTCGAGGCATAAATTGTTTATCTGGTGGAGCTTAAAGAAAACCCGGAAAGCTGAGCAACTTTCAGCAAATGGAAAATTATCCCTTGATTTTCTGCCATAAAAACATGGTAATTACTATAAGATTTTCACCTTATCTTGGATCTGACAATTTACGGAAAATCCAGAGAATAAAAGGAATAACACAGCTTTTTATGAATTAGAATAGTCGTTTATTCATTGATTGAATAAAATTGACATTTGCCATAATCATGAGGACAGCAAAAGCAACAACAAGAACAAGCACGAGCATCAAAAGGAAAATCAAGAATCCTTTTTTGCACGAACAAAATCCCACTGTCAAACAATTAGAACTCTTAGTGTCCATTTTCGACTAGTAGTGCAGCTAGTGCTTACTAAATGTGCAGAAAATATACAGAACTTCGAAGATTTTTATCACCAAAACATTGTTCCGCCAAAAACAGAACCCGGACTGTGATTATATGTATCAGTTTGAACATAGATAGATAGATAAAGTTAAGGCTCAAGGACGTACCTCAAATATTTGGATAAGCTTCTGTTGTAAAAGACCAGAAATAATGGAAGAGGAGTAACAAATCGAAGTGACGACAAGGTTAAGAGAGTAGGGTTTGAGGGTAAGAATTCTGAGTTTGTGTATATCTAACTATACATATACACACTCTTATATATAGAAAGACAGAATATTTATCGAACCATCTCGTTTGGAAGATTTGAACTATTAGAAAGGTAATACATTTATATATGTAAATTTAGTTTTCAAATCTTCTCATGCGTTACTCTCGTGTCATGTAAAAGTTTAAACAGCTAAATAAGAAAGGGGTTACTTGTATTCATAAAAAATCATGTATATGATGCACCCCATCACATGAACAACGTAATTTTTTGTAAAAAAAAATATCTTACGTCTACACAATTTTCATGAAATGTATAATTACGAAACTC
>NW_019233649.1:48554-81836 GCF_002742605.1 Olea europaea var. sylvestris
GCGATAAATGAAAGGGAGAGAAAAAGCAAACAATATAATTGTGGAGGTTCGATTTAAAGCAATGATCTACGTCCTCCATTACCAAGCCCTTCGGCATGAACAAGACTTTTCCCACTATGTTGATTAACTTATGATGCAATCCAACCCTTTACAATGCTTTCGGTGGCTTGCAAATAGGAGCACCGATTCTTTACAAAGTTGAGCTTTATAGGACCTCAACACGACCCATATTATTGAGCGTTACACAACCTCAATATGACCCACAGGGTGACTTACAATAAGGTGCACCTATTATTACACAATGTTGAGTTTTCTGGGACCTCAACACGACCCACACTTTATCAAATTGATTTTACAATCAAATTATCTCTTGATAGACAACACAAAACAAATTAAGTACTAAGAGAGGCTAACATTTCAATGAATAATAACAAGTGATAGCTCAAGTGTTAGATGAAAATTTTTGATAAAGATGACAATTAAAAATTAGATTCAACCAATCAAAGTATTTCAATGCGAAGGATGAAGAAGAATTAAATGCAATGTAAATTCAAATAATCTTTTCAAGAAATATGCCTCTTTTAATGAATGATTATAATAAATCAAATACTAAGAGAGAAATGAGAAACTTTGATGAATATGATGGTTTTACAAATTTAATTTAATCAATCAAAGTTTTTCAATGAGAAGATTAAGATGAAGTAAATATATGTAAGTTCAAAAAGATCTTCTCAAGAAATATCTCTCTTTATGATGATATAAATAAATTAAGAACAAAGAGAGATGAAAAACTTTGATAAGAAAAATTGATTCAAGAAATTTGATTTAGCAATCAAAGTTTTCAATATGAAGAAGTAGAAAGATTTATGTAATGTAAGTAAAAATACCTTCTTCAAGAATATCTCTCTCTTTTAAAAATGATATAAATAAGTTAAGTACAAAGAGAAATGAAAAACTTTGATAAAAGAAATTATTCAAAAAAATTGATTCAACAATCAAAGTTTTTGTTATGAAAAAATAAATGAAATGAAAATAAAAATTAAGCTCAAAGAAGGTTTTTAACAAATATATCTCACTAGGAAACTTTTTTCAGTTGTTGTGAAGAATGAAAGTGAAGTGGTATTTATAAAATTCAAACCGAAAAGTTTCTATCCATCCGAATGAGCTAATCGGATGTCCACTAGAAATCAAACGACCAAACTAGCCGTTGTGCAAAAGTTAAAAAAAAATTGACCATTGGCGAACCGGACGTCCACCTGTCATCCGATTGATCGTTGACCTTTGACTTTTTTTATTTTTTAAAGAATTGTGATCTAAGTTCAAGTATGACTTTGAAAAAGTTAATCTTACTTTTGATTAAAAGATTTTATACAAGTGATAGTAAAAAATAACTTTTCGTGCATAAAATGATTTTTGAGCCATTGCCATTCATTACTAAGGATTAAAGTGTTATACCTTTGCGTATGATCTAGAAAGTCTAATATTTGATCTTGCTTCGAATGTTCTTCTATGTTTGACTCTTGAACTTTTGATCTTTATCTTTTTTGTCATTAGTCTTCAATACTTGACTTCGATCTTGACTTTTTTTGACATTTATCTTTTAAACTTCCATTTCAAATGATTTGACTTGAATGCATAAACAACTTTCAATTTGATCTTCATTTCAAGTCCGATATTTAATACTCGATAGATTTTAACATTGAACTATCATCACTCAAAATAAATTGTTAGAAACAATATTAATTTTATTTGTTATGATCAAAACATTGATGATGAAGTCAACCACAGGTCAACGTATTCAAGCTTTCTTATTGTTTTTCTAAAGAGAAGCTGTGGATTCATACTTTTTGAGATACCTAATAAAAAATCACATGTCCCCACCCATTTCCACACACACTCTAATAATGCCGTAAATATCTTATTTCCAAGAAAAATAGCTTATATGAGGTACGCATGACGTGAAGTCTAGCTATCCAGTTAATCCGATTAATTTAAGGATCCATATTGCTTTAATGACTAGGCTTTGTATTTTTAGCAATGGCCCATGGTCTCCATTAAGTGTGATAAATTTATTTAATTAAACATGAAAATTGTTATTAAAAGAGGATAAACTCCACTATGGTGTTTTTAAAGAAGTAAACTAAAGCAATACGACACGATTTAAGAATGAAGAGCACAAGCTTTGGGAGGGAAAATGTTTTATCCAACTCATTTTGGTCAAAAGTACTTGTCGAAAAAATATTGGATGAATTGAATTGGTTGGTCCGATCAAAAATTAGGCTCTATTTGAACCGCATTTAAAAAAAAAAAATACATTCTTAAATAGTGATTTGACATCATTTCAATCAAATATTTTTCAATAAAATAATCTTACACGCAAATTCAAAATTTTTTCTTATTTTTTAAACGTACATTTTCCATCAATTTACAATTCCAAAATACATTCTTAAAAAATAATGTGGCTCAAACACATACTTAAAAATGAATCTGAGCCCCCGTTTACAACTTTTATTTAAAAGCTCTTTTTTCTATGTCCTATTTTTAATCACCTGTTCATGTAATAAAATATTCTGTACGTAAATTTAAGATTTTCTTTATTTTTTAATCACACATTTTTCAAAAAAATCGCTACTCAAAACATTATTTTTCAAAAATAATAGTTGTCAAAGAGGGGTTGAAAGTCATGAATTAGAAATTGGTGGTTCGATCTAGCTCTTTAGTTTAATCAGAAAATGGGAAGTCAATGTTGTGAAAAGCGGAAGATGATGCCGAATTAATCCAATACTAATTTGTTGGTGAAATTAAGAGATTATAACCACAATATGAAGTAATTAATCATAAAAACACAAAATAAAATAATTTGTAAAACATGGAGATTTTATTATAATATGGAGAAATAATACAATGATTATGTGTTTATAATTTTGTTCAACTTATAATGAGGTTAAACAACTTAAATAAATTGTAGAGAAAAGCCAAATATATATAGAGAACAAGTAGGGGATGTCCAAACTCTCATAGTAGATTTATAGTTGAAGTAGAATGCCAAACATAGAGTAGAGGAGAAAAATCTCTCTAGACAGAAAACAGAACAAGTGGTGCCAAGACTTGTAGTTGAAGTAGAATGCCAAAAATAGAGTAGAGAAGAAAAAATCATGCAGGATAGAAAACAAAACAGATGGCGCCAGGCAGCACCGTGCATGGTGCCGTATACCCCGGGCCAAAATTATCGTAGTGTTGCAGCGCCCACTTTTGGGTCCTTTACTCCAAAAATCTTAATTTTCTTCATCCCAATGTCATTTTCAAGTTCAAAACAAATTCCTACTCTCAATGGACTTTCAAATAAAATTTCAATTAGAATTTGCCAAGTAGACTTAAATAGGATTCAATAATAGCATTTCAAATTGAATTCTTCTTAATGTGCAAGTTAATTAGAACTCTCACTTATCTTCAACAAAGAATTCGAAATTCTAACAGTTAAACTGATATCGTTGTTAGTGGGAAACCCTTGCAATTAGGATTAGACAAAACTCCCGAACCGAATCGGACTGAGCGGTTCTTCTTACGTTAAATATTCGATCGGGTATCTGAATCGAAAATCGAAAGGTTTGATTTGGTTCTCGTTTTAGACTAAGAATCGAATAAGACCCGAATCTTCCTATTTTATTAATTTATTTATCATAAATAAGTCATATTATTTTATTTTTTCTAAATTAATTTAGCCTAAATCCAAAATATGATTTTTCTTATTTTGAATTTCCAACCCAAGCCCGACTTAATCAAATTGACATAAATGTTACTCAAATCTATTATTCTATCGTAGTTTTGGCTCTACAATTTTGAAGAAATCAAACTAGAAGCTTAGCTACGCTTCTTTTCATGGTTGTGAGTTCCCTATCTTCCTTTTCTGTGATTTTAACAATTAAATCTATGAAAAACTCAACAAAGAGATGCACAAAAATTACATAAGATTTGACTACATTATTTTGTAAGAACTAAGATTGAACATATCATTAGTTAAATTAATATAACATTGTTGTAAATATTAAAGAATTTAATTATTATATGAAACTTAGGATCCAAACCAAATTGAACCAAACCGAATGAAACCGAACCTGAACGATTTCATAATTAAATTTGGATCCGACGGTTTTACTTACTAAATATCCAAAAATTTGGGTTTGATTCGATTTTAAAGAAAAGTGAATCGAATCGAACTGAATCATGTCCAAGCCTACTTGGAATAACTCTAACCAAGCACGAATAATATTCCACGATAAATTTAAAAGCGAATCGAATCGAACTGAATCATGTCCAAGCCTACTTGGAATAACTCTAACCAAGCACGAATAATATTCCACGATAAATTTCAAGTCGTGTGTCGATGTTCTCCTTAAGAATTTATTCGTCCCTTATTCAAAGAATATTTGCTGGTGCCTATGCATTTAAATTTTTAGCAAGTGAAATGGCTCTTGATCTATTTCCTTTGAGGGCTTGGATTCTTGGATGGTTGGGATTGATTTTTGCGATTAGGGTTAAGCATATTGTGGAAACGGTTGTGCTACACGTATATGATGGTTTATATATATATATGATGTAGTGAAATATGATTGTGTTAGAATTTCTTCAACCAAATTAAGGGGGAAAAAAGGAACTTTCCCACACTCTTTTTGACGCATCATATCTATGTAATTTATTATGTAACTCCATTTATATACAACTAGTATTATTTGAGTGGAAAATGCATTTGTATAGAGAAAGAACCAAAGGCCTCCAGATTTGCTATTTTTGAAGGCCCGATGGTGATGCTAGGGTGGACATGGTCACGGGCTGTGATGGAGCTTGGGTTTTGGCTGGGGAATATGATTAATATGGTCACGGTGTTGGCAAAAGATGGTGCTAGCGGTGATGGGCGTCCATGGTGGTGGTGGTAGTGGCGATAACGGCAATGGTGTAACATAGTACAAAAGTATAACACGTATTACAAAAAGGTGTAACACAGTATGCATTTTTGTAATTAAAAATGTTGAACAATATTATTGAAAATAGCTCATTTCAAGCGTATTTAAGAAATTTGCCCAGTGTGCGCTTAGAACAATAAATATTGTTGGTAATGTATCAAATGAATTGGCTTAGCCCAATAACAAGACCATGAGATCTGTGCAATGCCCAATTCAACTGTGCTTGACCCAGCCCAAAATGATGCACACTTCGAAACAAATTGGGTAAACTCAAAAACTCGAACCAGAAACTTTTTACTTTTGGGCAACTTACCAAAATACCCCTAAAATTAGGGGTTTTTTTTAAGAAAAACCATAAGAAAAGTATTTTGGAACTAAAAAATACTTTTTTAAGTTTCATTTTTTTTTTATTAAAAGTGAAAACCATTTTAATAAAAATGTCACTTTTTAAGTTGAGTGTCACTTTTTTTTTAATATACAATGTCATTTTTATTAAGAAGTGATGATTGTCACTTTAAAAAGTGACAGAAATTTTAAGAAAGTAATGGGGAGGAAAAAAAAAAGAAACAAAAAACACTGTGTAAAATTAAGTGACACAATGTCACTAACGTAGTCGCTTTTATTTAAAAAGTGACTTTTGTTACTAAAGAGGTGACATGAATTTATAAAAAGTGATAAAAAAAAATAAAATTTAAAAGAAAAAGTGAAAAACACTATAAAAGCGACAGAAATTCAAAAAATAAAATACACTAAAAAAGTGAGAAACACCCATTTAATAAGTGACAGAAAATGAAATTAAAAAATGTGACGGAATTTAAAAAAAAAATGAAATACACTCAAAAAGTGAGAAACACCAATTAAAACTAAATATTCGTTTAAACATGGAAAACCACAAGAACACGAAAAAATAGCAAATCCTAACAAAATAAGATCTTTACAAAATAGAGGAAATTATCAAAATAGTCAACTTTTGACTTTGTAATTACAAAAATGTCACTTTTTGTTTGACATTGCAAGAATGTCAATTTTAGAAAATTTTAGACTTATTTGCCCTTCAAGGTAATTTTAAATACCCTACATATCCTAAGTAAATGAGATTTGACCCATCAAAGAAATTGTACAAAATTGGTTAGACAAAAATTACATCCTGCAACTTAAAAAAGCAGAGCATACACGAACATGTCCCTAAATCCCTAATGCCGTCCCAAGAGAAATCCCTAAATTCCTTACTGCCGTCCGAATAGAAATCCCCTAAATTCCTTATTGTCGTTCCAAGAGAAACCCCTACATCTCTAATGCCGTGAGTGCGAAAGGAAAGCAAGAGAATACCAAATCCCTAAATTGCGAAAATCCACTCCTCTCTGTGGATAAACCGACCACCGAGCCGACGAACTGATCTCCGTCACCGAAAACGGAATCCCTATAACTGTGAAACACATTCCAACTACGGAAATCGCATACTGCCGGCGAACTCATCTCCCTCACCAAAAACGGAATCCCTAAAGCTGTAAGAACAGTCCTCTCATCGAAAACAGAAACCTAAAGCGCGATCTTGTCACTGCACCGATCTGTACCTGTGATCCGCTGACTGCCCAGAGTACTCATACGTACGGTAATATGTTTTGTGTGGATGCATTTTTTATTTTTTCCTTTTGCGAAAATAATTTATGGGTTTTTGTTTTTGGTGTTTATTTGATGGACTATGTATTGCACTTGTCAAACCTGTGAATTTTCGTTGGATGAATGTGAAGCACAAAGCATAATACAAGTAGATTTTAAGTGCGTAATCCTTTTGCATCACAGTTCAATGTCTAGAAACAGAACGAGGGCCTTGCATTTCCATAATGAAGAATAGCAATAATAAGATTGTAGCTTCAGTAGTGTAGGAGAGACTCCCACTATCATCCCCCATATCGACTTTGTTGTTGTCACGATTTGGAATAAATGCATGGCTTTAGAAAACTATGACTGGAAGGGGACATCGGCAGTGAAAATCGATAGGCACTAGCGCCGGTAGAGAGAAGAAGTATGGTTGATTTTGGGGAATTTATTTTTCCTTAATAAGATGGTGAGTTTTATTTTGGGGACATGAGAGGCCCCTGTGTGCAATTAGAATCAGGGTGACATTGTAATTTTCAAATGTTTAGTAGATTTTGATAGAAATTGATGAAATATGTACTTGAGAAATTATGAAGTCCATAAAATGCGTCATTTAAATGAATTGTTGACTCTTAGTTTAAATTAAAATTAAAATTTTAATCCTACTAATTCAAGGCTAAAAAGTGCTCAAGAGACGGTAATATTTTTGTTTATCATCAATTTGGATAGATTCCTAAGTGCTAATGGCCGATGTCAAGGTACTATGATTGTTTATGTTTTTCTTGTTTGGTTGCCAACAACAATTCGTCATCTTCCTTTGCTTCAACATAATTGACTTTCTCTTCATTATTTTGGCTATCAAGCTGTGTAAATCACATCAGTTGCTTTTGAATTTTGTAAGAATTTTCATTGTATCTACTCCTAGTAAAGATGGAAATTTACACAATATTAGTTGATGACATATGACCTGAATTAAAATCTTTTGCTGCGATAAAGTCATCATTGTTGCTAATATTGCTCAGTATTCAGAGATGTTTGTAGTTGAATGGAAGTTTCACTTATTTAATACTCCTTAGATATGTTTGTAGCTTGATCAGTTTCGGAAGTTATATGTTAGACTTTTGGAGATGAAAATTGAAATTGAAAAGATGCATTGTTCTGAACGTGTTTCTTTATTTGTGTGTGTTTTTAGATGTGATTGTGCATGTGTTCGTAACTTGTATGATCCTCTATATACTCCATTGTTTGTAATTTGTTCGTCATCTGGTTTTTTGCCAAAGGATGTTGTCATTAAGATGAATGAAGCATTAGACAGTGGTCAATATTTGAGTGTTTATCTGAAGAAGGAGCTTCCTAGTACGCTGCATCATGCGGCTAGTGATCAAATTCTGCCAGTTAAGACTTATAAGTCCAAGAAGGGTTTAAGGTGGAACTGAAAAGATGCATTGTTCTAAATGAGGACCATTTTTATTGTTTGTTGAAAAAAGGTCACGTCTTTTGAGATTGTTGAGATTTAGAACTTAGTTATGAAAATCCTGAACATGCAAGGAGTTGGTAATGGTGGAATATCTTCATTTCCACTTACTGTTCTTTTGCCCATCATTAAACTCATTTAGGTAATTAAATGCAGTAGTACAGCATGAGAATACCAGATTGAATTGGATATACGCGAAACTGTAAGCATTTAGTGTATTTTCTCTTTATAACTGCTTAAGCATCAATTAGTTGGGTTATGATGTCAATTTCTAGTTTCTTGATTTCAGTATTCTTCATGTGTGAATATGAACTTTCTCTTGATACATATGTCGTGAACTTGATATCCTTGCTTCACAGTTCAGCATTTAGCACTGTGGTCTCTATCAAAACCATGAATTCTTTAGGTGTAACTTATAGGAATCAATATTCTGTGGGCTGATTTGGAAAAGAGATTTGACCATTACAAATTAGCTTTAATATTACTTTTGGTTATACTTGATATACACTTTCAGTTTATAATGCGTAATAATTAAAATATTTGGAGATTGGTATTCAAGAAATGTGGCAATTTCAATGTATGCTCCTCTTCAATATGTTTTTTATGCGCAAAATTTCTTTCTGTTGTTGCAAAACCAAACTTTGTGGAGTGTAGACGAAGAAAAGAGACGTATCTGTCCATAGCTCTTTGCAACTGCTACAACTAGACGAGGTGAAAGCACTTTTTTCTCTCTTGTTATTGTGATATACGAATATGTATTGAACTTATCTCGGACAAGATATTCACAAACCAACTTGCTGCTTTGCATATATCTTAGATTGCTCGGTGCGCAGTTGCATCATTTGGTGTTTTCGATGTAGTTAAAAGGGGAAACTAGTCTTGTTTGCTTGTCTTCTACTGTAACGGTCATTTTTTACTTGGTTGGTTCGTTGTGTTTACATTCGTACCTGTTTGCATGGCTGGCTATGAAATGACTTTCTAGAATTAACATCCACGTTTTCACATTCATTGTGATTTTCGGGATGACCGGATTTGGGCATGTTCTACATTTTGATATATGGCACCATGCATACGTAACATCTAAGTTTTAAAACATTTTCTGAATTTTCGGGAGCCTGATTTTCCGCTGTTATGTAGCAAGTTTGTGGGTTGGGACACCATGCATACGTATGCCATATTTATGTTGAAAACTATCGTTCTCGACATTTGCCTCCTGTTATTCTCAACAATTGGCTGAACCCCGACAGATGAACTGTCGTTTTCGACAGTTAGCTGGGGGCATTCTCGACAGATGACGTATGCCACTGTAAGGCAGAGTGTAGTCATCTGTCGACACAGACTTCGGTGACAGTATCTCGACACATGACGGTGGGCACAGACGACACTACACGTGCGTCAAGAAACAACATGTCTGTCAAACATTCAGATGTCATTACCGCATGTATTTTTGCACATTACAAAAAATTTTTGCTAACATTTTATTTTGTTGAATATTGCAAGCACAATTCGCTATAATAAATGTTTACTGCAACTTTGGGTAGATGATATGTTCTTATACGTTTCTCGTATTACTTGTTCCGATTGATGTGGTTGTATGCTTTGCGAAAGTACGCTTGTAATTTGTAATATTTAGCTGCTGTTAAATTATGGTCTGACCGTTATCGTTTCATCTGCAGATATTATGGAATTTCAATTTTTGGTGCCCGAGAATGTACGGTTGCCGGCGCGTATCTCGCAACGGAGCAACTTGAAGTACATAAAAATAGTGATGGATAACTTCGACGACCGACTTCGGGCTGATTTTCGCGACTCCTGCCTTGGGTTTCTCACTGACGTTCCGGAGATCCAGTTTTCCGCTCAACTAATCCAGGCACTGGTGTGCCGAGGGATCCGTTGCAACGTGCAGGGCCACCTTACTCGGTTTGGACTACAGGAGTATGCTATCGTTAATGGACTGCATGCTGGGTCATTTCCGGAGGGTGATCGGTACACAGACATTAGAGAAGAGGAGGCTGAAGGAAAAATATTTCAAATCGTTGGAGAAGATTTCATGTGCCCAGTTGGAGAAAGCCTTTCTCTGCGCGTCGACACCCCGAGCAGATAGATACAAGCTCGGGCTTGCTCTAATTGTAGAAGGAGTTATCACTGTTTCGGATAACAATGTCGGCATTGATGGGGATATGCTTGCCATCGTGGACGACCTGGAGCTATTTTTTTGTACCCCTGGGCCAAAGTGGGGTATAGGCGTTTGTTGAAGGGATTCCGGGGTACTTGGACACGTAAAATGAGTGATACGAAGATGAAGAATGAGAAGGACGTTAGTTACACAATTCATGGATTTTCGATCGTCATGCAGGTACAAACAACATTATGTTTATGTGTTTTGTTTGTTAGTATTAGACCATGCCTCCACAGTGTTTGGACGGATATTAATGCGACATTTGTTTTGTTATCGTCCGAACAGATTTGGGTATATGAGGCCATGCCCAAACTCGGCGATCGCTTCGGTGAGCGTGTGGGTGAACGCTCGTCTCGGCTTCTATGTTGGACCTCCACCAAACAACCGCAGCAGCGTACATACGATGCGTTCTTCAGGGACGTACAGGTCATGGATATTTTTCATTTGCCTTTCCATTATTTTGTTTAATTGGGAATAGTATGCATTATATTTTAACTACATGTTCTTCCCTGTTTCTACAGCTGCACGTGCACGCTACACTGCGTCCCACGGCGGCCGAGCGTGATCTGCCATACATCGTCAGTTTGGTGCCGTTCTCCGACCGTCCAGTGCAATTTTTGGACGGCCTTGCTAGGAGTGTTGTCGGGCCACAATTCCATGAGGCGGCACCAGCTAGTGGGGTAGATGACGGTAGCGCTGCGGGTGACGGACATGAAGACGAGTCCAGTGCAGAGGCCGAGGACGTTGACACATCCGCGAGCGATGACCATCAGACACCGGAGGGCAATGAGGACGATGGGTCTAAGCCTGATGACAGTGGAGAAAGCGGTTGCAACCCCTCCAGCGAGACCAGTGGTAGTGATAGCGAGGACGAAGTGGATGCCTTGGGACGGCAGTCGGGTGCATTACCCACTCCAGTGGTTGCCCCGTCCACATCTGGGGTTCAGGGTACGCGTGATGGACCGACTTTGACGAGGGAGGACGTGGAGGGCATGTTGTATGATCAGCGCATCCTCTTCGAGATGAGGTTGCGGACCGTGAAGCTTGAAATCATGCAGCACCTCATCGAGGAGTTTGCCAGACTGAGGGACTTCATATCTACCTTGGTGCCCCCGTCTAGTGGCACCTCCACTTCCGCTGTAGCTCCGGTCGTGAATGAGCCAAACCTTTAGGATGACCCCCACGAAGGTATAAGTTTATGTTACTATTACTTCCACTTACAACATGTGTGCAATTTTTCCTATGCGTTTGCTTACAAATGTATTTTTGAAATTGCCAAATTACTTAGATGTACATGGAGGCGACATGGACCCGTGCCCAAATGACGGTGACCGTCCTTCCCCTATCAGGAACTTAGAGGTGAATGGTATGTCCGTTAGTTCTATGTAACACATATTTGGTCTTCGATGTCATTTCATCTCGTGATATGCTAGTCTATTGAATTTGACTGTAATACTAATTTTTTTTTGTTTCCAAGTAGACGGGCAAGGCAGTGACGTACGGAGCCCGCATGACGACGACTGTGCTGACAAGGCTGAAATGTAGGAGGGGAACGGTACGTGCGTAAATTTTGTATTTTATGTCATCTCATCTCGTGATATCTTTCTTATCCTATGTTATTCGCCTTTACTTACTGTCTTCAATTTAAGTCGTTCAATAATTTCTTACTTGTTTTTGAGTAACCGGGGAAGGCAGCGACAAACGGAGCCCACACGACGACGACCATGCAGACGAGGGTGAAATGAATGCGGTGAACGGTACGTGCGTTCTTTTTTTCAACTTCTGTCGTCTCATCTCGTCATACGCATATGTATTCAATTTCACTCGTTCATTCATTTGTTCTCTGTCTTCCAACTAGACGGGGAAGGCGGAGACGAATAGATCCTAGAGGACGACGACCGTGCGGAGGAGGGTGACATGCAGGACATGAACGGTACGTGCGTAATGTTTTCCAACTTCTGTGATTTGGGTTTTATTACCAAACACTTCCCCCCTACGCAAATGATAATTTATATCTTGTGTGTGTCCATTTCACCCAATTTCCTTTGAACTAGACCCAGGAGTGATCGTCCCCACCCTCTCCAGCGACGACAACGAGGAAGGCCCATCGACCCATGACGTCACGGAGGTGGACGGTATGTGCTTTTTTCCTTAAATAATCTTATTCCACGACTATGTGGCGTCGTTCACATAGAACCCTTTCACTAAAATGCTGAAATGTTTTATATGGGTGCTGACACAGAGTTGTCGGCACAAGTGACCGTACCCCAGAAGGGAGGCAATGTGGGCAGCACAAACAGGCGACAATCGACTCGTGTTCAACGTCCTGCACCACCTACCCGGACGCCATACACGAGGGGAAGGGCAAAGAGAGTAAAGAAATGAGTGAGTTCAAGTGGTTTGGTAAAGTCTGATGTAGTAGTAGATACGTTGTTGGTAACAAAGACATGCTTTTAATTTGGTTTGTTTTATGGACGGATACGTTTGCTCATCCATATGCTACATGATAAATTGTCTTATGTACAGTACATAAATGTTTAGTGCAAGCATGGGATGGTATTGTCGGTACATTTTGTGTGTATGCGTTGACGACATAATGCATTTACTGTTCATGAAATATGGTACACGTTAAATTGTCTTTTGTAAAGTACATATCGTTTTGCTATAATACATGTTTAGTGCAAGCATGGGATGGTAGTGTCGGTAAATTTTGTGTGTATGCGTTGAGGACATAATGCATGTTTTGTTCATGAAATGTGAAAGGGTACATCAACATCATAACTAAAATGAATATATCATCATTCTTATATATCCCAGTCATATGACTTGTCAACACGAACTGACGATTTTTCCTGTTAGAGTCCTCACAAAAATCTGCATGCCTACCCGCAACCTCAGCACGAAGTGCAGAGTTGACTCCTGGTCTGGTGGGATTCCTTCCTTGTCCTGAATTTTAGCTTTAACATTATCGTTGGTGTCGGAGCTTTCACCTTCACGGGTTATTGTCTTCCTAGTAAGGGTTTTGACAATAATTTGCTTGCCACCACCAAGCCTCAACACCAAGTAGAGTGTGGACTCCTTATGAATTTTATAGTCCCCCGAACTACGGCCATCCTGAAGCTGTTAACCACCGAACATGAGCCTCTGTGTTGATTTGGTGCGATGCCTTCCTTGTCTTGTATTTTGGCTTCACCATTATATTTATGGCCTGTATTGTTCATGATATGTGAAAGGGTTCGTTTTTTGGTGATTAGATTGCCTACACGTTTTCTACTCCATGGGTGAGTACATTTTCTGGTTCTTACGTTGATTGGATGGATAGTTATGAACTTGCTCTGCTCTGTCATTTCACTTTAGCAGACACTTGATGCAGGTAGGTAGCTAATTAATTCGGAGGGCTGATTTTTCAGTTGAGCATGTGCTTTCATCGAGGTGTGATGACGAATTTTTGTACAATGATGAAGATGTGTAGTTAATAGCACCAAATACCAGCCAAAGGGATCCAAACCTGGGTTCATGCCTGAAGGTGCAACTGTGGAGACAATTACATCGTATCACATATGATGTGGTTGATGATGTCAAGGGGGTTTATGAGATTACTTCAATTCCATATGGGGATATGGTTAAGTGGAACGCACATTGAGACAGGACATTTGTTTGTACTCAAAATAATTTGATGTTCATGGTACTTGATGAAGTAGTAGTATTCTGTACTTTAATTTCATTGGAGTTGAAGGTGTTATACCTGCACAAATGAGTCATGGTATGAAATGATCTTCTGTGTGATGGAGTGTGGTCGAACGATCGAGGACAATGATTATTGTAAAATTCGCATTACCGTAGAATGAAAAATTCGGTGTTATCTTTGCTATGTTGGCCCCAACATTACAATCGATGTATGTTTATTTCGACATGCGTTTTAGTGTAAATTCGCTTATTTGTAGAAATTAAAGTTTATTTTAAAAATGGCTTGTAAAGTCACCCAATGTTCATCTTCATTGGCAGTAACATTAATTTTATCAATTTTTCATGCAATTCATATGATTTAGAATTTAAAAACTGTATTCAATTGTGACTAAGGACTACAAAAATTCTGTAAAGTAATGTAAGTATAAATTCATTGCAAGAATGTTGCCATTGCAGTCTTGCACATGGGTACAATTTACTCATAATTCTCACCATTTATGGACTGCATTAAAGTACACTTATACCCTTAACCATCACACCAATGATCAACCAAGTGTTAAGTAGAAATGAAATGGTGGTTGGTTGGTAAATTACTTTAAATGTCCTCATATACCTCCAGTATAAAGCAAGGCTTGCACTCTTCAAGTGGGATATATGAAACTCTTTCTGAGGCATCTTGTAGCATGAACGTATCAAAGTATTTGAAGTTTGTTTCTTCGTACGAAAATAATGGCATCGTCCACGGGAAGCAATTCACCGCTGGCACTTCAGGAGCCGATGCCGACACCCGGTTCAACCCCACTATGTCCCATCGTAATTTTTTCGAACGATGAAGAAGTGGGTTCGAATGGTGGTAGGAGAGCCATCACTGTCGTTCCCTTTCCGAACCTGGACGAAGTTGCAAGTGATGAAGGTGAGTCTCCGAGAAATGTGCTTCAATGGGTGGTCCCATTTATGGATGCAGACGAAGTTCAACGTTACGAAGATGAGGGGCAGGGTCGCGTTCCATCGCCCGAGGTAATTGTCATCAGCTCGGATGATGACGGTGGGAAAGAAGGTTCAAGTGTTAGGTCCGAGTGAAAAGTCCGGCTTTGTTGCGTGTGTGGGTTTCTACGTATGTATGTATAGTGGTTTTTTTGTAACGGATGGATTTTGTGACGCTTAACCAATTCTGTAGCAAGTAGGAAACTCCCGTTGGCAAGTTATGAGTTTTGTGTATTTTGTTAAGTGGAGCGTCGCACAATTGTCGAGAATGGCAGGCACCATCTGTCGGGAACGACAAATGAACTGTCGGGGTTTACTAGTAAATTTTCTGTGTATGTAGTATGCATATTCATATAACATGTAGTTTGGCTGAACGAACACAACCTAATGTGTACATTGAACGTATTTTGTGAACTTTGCGGACAGTGTTATGCGCTACAAATGATGTGTTCGTAATATGCATTTCAAAGGAAACTTGTATAATGGTTGAACTTTTCATATTCCGTACATTCTATTTACATGTGTCAACAATGGCAACAATGTTATGCACAACAAAATTGTATTTTGGTTCGAGACAGTTATGCAGTGTGTTGTGCCTATTTGCGTTCTGTAAATGTTAACATAACAAAGAGTAATGTTTACGCGTAAGAGAATGAAAACAGTAATACAATATTTACATTGTCATATACAAACAACATCGGGGGAACACTTCACTTACAACTTCAACCACTCACGTACAAAATGCTGCTTACATCGGACGTGGTACAGTGTGGTTCGAACATGTGGTCCGATTATGACCAAGTCCACCGCAACGAGTGCATTTCCTGAGCCGTGTGGTGCACTCGTGTCTGGATCGCTTACGTCGTGTGGGTGGTCTACCTAAAGTACGACGCACACTAGGGGCATAATAGGAGTACTTGTAATTTCGGGTGGAACATTCCAGTCCACTTCACGCTGAACAGGATATATAGCTTCTCCATAGGCACCCTTCCAGTACTCGGATGTGTAATACGGTGAGCAGAGATCGTACAATGACTTACCTCTCAAGCAAGCAGCACGGGTTGCGTGAACGCACGACATACGATTCAGTTGGAACTCACGACAAGTGCACGTCTTTTCGGAGAAGTCTACGATGTCCGCGTCGTTGGATATTTCGACTTGTGTTAAGTTATTTGTCAAGCCATGCGCTCGCAGCCTAGTACCTGCTTCGAACGTCGTCCGTAACTCATTCTCCATCGTTGGTGACAGAATGGTAGTGCATGCAGTTGCACTTGCTCGACGTTCATAAAACTATTTCTGCATAGTATGCCGAATGTGTTCCACTAAGCACGTGATCGGTAACGAATGGGCATGTCTCAACATTGAGTTCAAAGATTCTGTGTTGTTATTGGTCAAAATGTTGTACCGTTAGCCAATAAATAGTGCACGTGACCAAAATGGGAAACCTGCTCGCTCCAAGTACCCGTATGCTATTACACTAACCCTATGAAACTGTCCCATAAGTCTTTCAAACTCTTCGGTCCGGTATGTTCTTACGGCTCTTTTGAATAGAAATATTGAACTTGCATTGTTGTACCACTGGATTAAATTCTTTTTCATATGCCAAACATAGCACCCGTGGTGAACCCGAGGAAATAGGTGGGTAATGGCATTTTCAATACTATTTTTCCTGTTCGAAACAAACATCAATTCGTTCGGGTCACCTATAAGATCTTTCAAATTTGATAAAAACCACATTCACGATCTATTCGTTTCGGCATCAACAATCTCCCACGCTAACGGATAAATATGTTTGTTGGCGTCTTGGGCAGTTGCCAGTAGAAGGGTACCTTTGTACGGACCTTTCAAGTGACTGTCGTCAACACAAATAACAGGCCTCATGTAGTGCAGGTAACCCCGAATGCTTGCACCGAAAGCTAGGAAAAGGTAGTGAGACCTGTTACGAGAATCTACTTCGATGTGCGTTACTGTCCCCGGGTTATTCTCTCCTAGGACGTGACAGTACGAAGAAAGTTTTTGAAAGCTGTCACCCGGTGTACCATGTAACATATGTAAAGCAGCGACCTTTCCCCTACGTGCTTGATGGTAACTAATTTTCACACCAAACTCACGCTCCATATCACGAGCAATAGCGGTAGGATCATACGATCCTTACGTATTATCCAATTTTCCCATAATCTGCTCAGCAATTACAGAACTAGTGGCATGTCGATGTGCATAACGATGATAATCTATGGAACATGTGTGCACATTGTTGAATTTGCGGATCATGAAGATGGCAGACTGTTTCACACTCGAAGCACGTAACATTCACTTACAATTATCGTCGGCACATACAACGGTTAACATTTTTTGGCTTGACCTGCTAACCTGAAATTGAAACTTCTCTCGCAACGCAAGTAGACGAATTCTCGAGTACAACTCTTTCTTGGTAAAAAATATTTCCTTTTCGGTAAGATCCGGCGTATTGACAGTGGAAATCCAGTCGCATGTATCCGGACTTTTGGAATGCGATAATAGTTCTTTGTCAACGTCAGCAATATTACCAGTATTTGTACCATGTAAGGGATCGTCGACCATCTCATGTAATGGTGCAGTCCGAACATCGAAAATTGGAGTATTCGCTGCATTATTGTTTGGGACACTTTGCTGATGATTGAGCTCGTCGTCCTGTACGGTGTGGTGATCTTCCGCTGCGGCGAACAATTGTTGGTTGTAATTTGTATCCCTCTCCATTTCAACACTTGGCAGGCCAGTTTCCAAAGTCGTATTGCAGAGGGCAGTTTCCTTATGAACTGATATGTACCAATTTACATCTTCATCTTTGAGTATTTCGGCCGGTGGTATATTCTTGTTCGGAACTTTGAACTTCAATTCAAATTTTGTGCGCAGATCGAAAATACCAAGTTTCTCGTTCAACCGTAACAATAGCCCCGGTAGTGTGATACTGCTCGGCACTAAAATGGAAGTGCTTTTGTCCCTAGTTTACTTCCATTCGTCATTCACGTAAACAAACTTCCCCCCGTGCAACACGATGAATCTCAAATTATTGTTCATACCTGAAATGTTGGGAGTGCAACGATAAGAATTATGCGCAATCAAAATGTCGACTATATAATAGCATGGAAGTGACACGTTCCAATATTTAAACCTGTGCAATACTACAATGTCAAATTAAGGGTGTCAAGAATTTTCAGCTTTCCAATTCGACAGTTTACTTATGTATCCCGGCAGTTTATAAATATCGGGTACGACAGTTCAAATGTCGATCCCAACAGTTTCAACATGTCGAGTTCGACGGTTCAAGTGTCGGAACTGCCGAGAAGCTTCAAATATGTTTGGTATTAATGCTTATAATCATTTCTCAACTACAACAACTACAACATCACAACCTATTTCCAGAAATAAATGACTTAATGCTTCATTAAATATGAAATACTTCACATTTTTCAAAATATTTTTAGTATGTTTTTCCTTCAAGAATATTAAAAAAACAAGACCATCATGTTGTTTATAACATTCTAAAAAAAAAAGTAAACTATTACATAAAAATATAAACAATTCGTAACAACTGACAATAGATGAAGAAGATGGATGAAGTAATGTCTTTTTCAGGAAGAAGAAAATGGATGAAGATGATGAATGAAATAAGGGTTTGTTTGACAATAAATTTGTTTTTTTAATGTTAACTAGGGTTTTGAAGTATTTTATATTCATTTTTTATTAACTAAATTCGTATTTGACAATATAATATTCATATTTTCAACGATTATAATATACAAATTAAACAATCAAGTCACAACATTAATTGTTTTGAAAAGCAATCATGAAGGAGCATTAAATGCTCCAAAAAAGTCAAATTAAGGGTAATTTAGACATTTGACAACAAGAAAGTGACATTTTTGTACAAATTGTGTGCACATCAAAGTTTTTTGTGCATTTTCAAAAAAAGTGACATTTTGGTAAATTTCCCTACAAAATATAACAAAAGAACTCGAAAGAATTCAATTTATGGATCTTTAAATAAATGTATGCTAGAGAAATTAGCTCTTAATGGTGACTGCAGGCTAGAATGCAATGTTTCCTTATTGTCTAGTATCGATCCTATTGCATCTAAAAGGTTATTGCCAGAGGGTGCAGCTGCATCATTCAAATAAAGAAAGACTCGAATGATAAACTTGTGTTCAAATAAAGGCAATAAAATTGGAATCACTTCAACCCATTTGCAAAACTAGATGGAGCAGCCTGTGGTTGCCACAATTGTAGCTATCAATAACCTTAAACATTCTCTGACAACTTCAACGATGATGACCTGAGACTATAGTACACAACAGTTGTACTAACAACAGCTAATGGAGGCTTTAGCGCAAGAAAGTTGTGTGGCTGGAGGCTGTAGTACATGGTAACTATCTCGTTATATGTCGATAATCAATCATTTGAAAATGTGACTGGAGCATTTTGCAGAACAATTGGTGGCTAATTTGCATAGCATCTTGTATATGTGCCTAGCCAAGAAGTTGAATCCATATACACCATCATCACATTTTACAAGAAATCACTCATAGAAAGCCACAATAGAAATTTCTTGAACCCATGTCTCCTATTTTATGTGATTGGGCTAAGACTATACAAGTGGCTAATAATAATCCAATATAATTTACATCAAAAGCAGGATTTGACAAATTTTATCCATTATACAATTTAATCTATAGTCTAATTAAGTTTTCCCAATGCGTCCCTTTTAATGCATCGCAAAGTTGAAAAACTTCAAAACTTGTATTAAAGTTCCAGAAATTTTCTAGAATCCAGGTACAACACATGACAGAAACTTCAACATAACAATGCAAAGCTATAAAATTTGTATCAAAATCAAATCTACTCGAGACCTAGTTCGGAAAGTATTGTTTTGACAATACGTAATAGGCTTTGTAAATTTTCTCATTACTCAGCACAATAGTTTCTATCTGCTACTCAAATGATAAGATTTGAACTTTACCTTCAATTTATAAGGCTTTGACATTAATTTGAAGATTGTTCAGTAGTCCAATGTTTTTCCTCGTCCGATTTTGAATTTGAATAGTAGATTCAACTTATTTTCACCATAGATCTGACCATAATAGGGTGAAAAACAATAAATATATAACACAAGTTCGTCCAAACAAAATCACATAGTTACAAAGCAGAGTAGAGTCGATGGACTCGTGGGTGAGGAGGAGAGTCTCTCTGGGAGCTCACTGGAATCATGAATATAATTTGGACTCCGTAATTTTGAGAGTTTAGAATGTATTAATTACATAATTAAATGTTTTAATTAGTTAATAGGGTATTATTCAAATCTGCCTAATTTCCCTTTACTTTTTCTATTGAATTATTTTTTAATTTAGTCTAAATTTTCGAGTGATTCTTATTGGAGGAATTTTGTGAATAGTGACGCCAAAATAAGCATAATGATGGTTTGTAAATCCGTGCCGAAAATTGGACAGAGTAACGGCAAAGAAAACACAAACAAGAAGAAGAAGAAAGTAGGGACAAAGTCGAGGCAAGAGTTTGACTCTTTGTCCTTAAGTCGAATTTGCCCCGCAACGGTGCCTACGGATTTCTGCAATCGACTCCCAAGATACAACGGGTACACTTGTGTTTGTAGCACTCCAAAACACAAGTACAACGAACCAAATTTAGGCTTATGTACTCCAAGGATGAAATAAAGGAAAATCAAAATAAATGAAATGATTTTGATTTTGGATAGAAGAGAGGATGAGAAATGTTTTGCATATCAAATTGTGAGGAATAGGACACCCAAAGGGTCCTATTTATAGACCATGAAAGGGTATGGACGAAATGGTTAAGGCTAAACCATGCACCATTTCCAAACAATGCATCTTTATGAAAAGGTGTCTATTCACGGGACAACCGTGCGGTCGCACGGTTTTACTCAAAAAATCGGAATTGAATTTGACGTGTGATCGCGCGGTTTACCAACCATACGATCGCACGGTCAAATATTTTGACCTGATTTTCGTCCTTTTTCGTAATTTCTCATTCATCCGATATTGGTTTTCGAAATGCCAAATATATCCTTCAATACATGCAGAGAAATCTAAATTCTCTTTCGGGGGCGTTACCCTCGAGCCCCCACGGGGGGCGCTGCCCCCTCGACCTCCACGACCTGACCGAGCAGGTCGATCCCCGTTTGTGCTCCCCGAAGCGGCGAAGTGCTAAACAATTTTGCCTAAACGGATTGAGTCGAGTTTTTGAGTATTTGGTCGAAGTCGATACGAAGTCACTTTAATCAATTTTCAATTCTCGATTTATTTAACCAATATTCAACAATTCTCTTGAAAAATGATCATTTGCATGTATCAACGAAGTAAGATCACTATACATACAATTCTTCTAGCTCATCTTAGCCTTATCTCGTGTCCATATGTGTGGATATGCACAATCTATAAAAATCAAATATAAATTTAAAAATAAAACAAGAAATGAAACGAAATAAATATTATGCAAGTCTCAATCGCTCAGAAGACCTTCTAAAAATTTATCAACTTTAATTAATTTCATTTCCTTTATTGAAAAATCACTCAACTTAGTTTCACATAGTAAGTTGACCGTGTGTGTGTGTAAGAGAGAGAGAGAGAGAGAGAGAGAGAGAGAGAGAGAGAGTCAAATTGAAAAAATATATGCTTAATTTTCTATATTTTTTTTATGGTTTTTGGTTAAATATTTTGACGAATACAATGAACACAAGTTATACAATATATCTAATTATGAACTATGATTTCAAGGAAACTGAGACAAAATCATCGTAAGAAATACAAGAATTTGTACTATATTTTGGTTTATGATTTACAAGAGAAAATTGTTACAAATAACTACGAAAGGAAACATTTATACTAATTACAGGACCAAACTATAAAGAAATAATCCCTAAACATCGGGAAAATATCATTGATTTGTTACACATTGTTATACCGAGAGAGAGAGATATTCATAATCATACTATAACACAGTGATTAATTATACATTAATCTAAGAACTACGCTCTACAAATAAAAGGTCTTTAGTTAATTATTTAAGTTACCCTAAAACTCCATTAATCAGCACAAGTAATCCAACAAATTAAGACACAAACCCCCCCTATCTCTCTTGTCAATACATGACTTTCTGCAACTCACTTCACCATATTATCAGTATTGATCTCCTTTATAATTGCTGGAATACAACTTGAACTCCTAGCAATCCCACCTTTCTTCTGCAGCCCGACCCCCTCTCCCTTCTCTCTAGGACTAAGGGAGTTTGCCCTATTTTTCTTCAGAATTTCTCCCATGGCTTTTGCTTGCAACAGTACAGGATATGCTCTCCCAACCCTATTGAATTTCACACATGCATTCATGTGCTCTTTCAATGCTTCTTCTCTTTTTCCACCGTTTTTCTCCATTTCTTCCTTCACTGCTTCTGAACACAGCCCACAAATCATTTTCCCCGAGAATTTTTCGCGCACTTTTTTTATGTATTCTGGGGTGAATTCTTCGGACATACCGCAGCACTCGCACTTGGCATCTTCGATTTCGGATACTGGGGGAAGAGTAAGTACCTTAGAAGCAGCAGATTCTGATTCTTTTTCTTCTCTGGTTAGAAGTTCATTGAGTTGGAATGAGATGTCTGAAACTGTTCTTTGGAGGTTCTCAAATGAGAGTCTTGAGGGTTTGTGATGGACCATGCTGTTTTTCGATGAATTTCCGAGGCTGTTTGGTGCCATGGAAATGGACTAAAACTCTGCAATATATATGAATATATGATCAATGATATCTTGTTCGGATTTGAAGCATGTTATAAATTAGCGTGCAGAAGTTCTAATTTATACTAGGTTACAACTTTCATGAACACTACCTAGGAGCAAAAGTGTGTGGACCACAAGTTACTGTTTTTTTGTTAATCAGAAAGTATGGCAAGAAACATGTTTTTTGAGTCATTATCTCATCTTTTTTTTTTTTTTTTTTTTTTGTTGATATCCAGATATCCACCTTACAGTGACTAAATCCTGGAATCTACACCTTGGCCCCTCAAGCTACAGACAGGTTAAACCGCAGGTTGTGCCCCAAACTGACCAGTGCTCAAGAGCCCCCCCTCCAACTGATCTGCCAAAGTGTCCAGCAAGCCATTTCCCATTTTTGCACCTTGCCTTCCAGTAGAGCTCCTGCCTTCCAGGAGAATATCTACCTTCCAAGAACCTTCCAGAAATCGAACTCACGACCTCTGATCTGCCAGCCTTGAAGCGCTCTCATCTTTGCCAGTTGGGATGTACCCTGGGGGGCGTCATTATCTCATCTTGGTCGAGTGTCGTCTAGTGAAGAAGGTTAGAGAAGATATGCATGTGAAAATGGACTTACTTTATTTGATCTAAACTTACTACTTTTAAGTGTAACATATCAAAGTGGAGGTTGAGACTCCACATGATTTGTCCATTTTTTAGGGACTCAATTCCGCAGAAACACAAATTTTTTTTTGAACGGAAATGGAAAATAGATAACTCGCTAGTCAATCCTATTTTCAATAATCATTATTTTTATAACCGTAAAGAGTGAAAGAAGGCCTAGCTCCAAATTGATCGACTTTATTTTGCTTAAAATTTTGTTCAATGGTTTTTCCATGAACTTCATAACGAAAATGATTGAAAGATGAAGAAATGAGAATGAGTTCATATTATAGACCATAAGGTCACACGTATGTAGTTTATAATTTAAAAAAAAATTAAAAGAAATATTAATTTGTTTATAACTAACCACGTTAAAATTTTTAATAAAAATTACTTATTCTGTAAATTATAATGGTAACGACATAAAAATTAATAAAATGAGGTAAAACCTTAGCTCGAGTTTAATGAGTGACCACGTCAACTGAATATTAATATACATATATTTAAAATCCATGAAATATCGTATTCTCATCACGGGACAGCAAATAGTATCCATTTATGATGCATTCTTATAGTTTGTTTTATTGGATTCTATTTATATAAAGTTCATGAAAGAAATAAAGGAAATATTCTCATTAATAAAGTGATAAAAGTTTTCTTCTTTTTATTGTGTCCATATAACAATGCATGGATCAAAAGGAACGCAAATTAATACATCACGAGAACGAGAAAAGAAGTGGTAATTACAAAAACACTTTAATATCAAATCAATTCACATTATTCTTGGAGGTGCCTCAAAGTGGATGTTTTCATAATTTTCTTTTTCTCAAAATTAGAGCTTCAATTAATTTAATCAAGACGAGTATTGCAATGAGTGACTAAACATTGAATTATAGATGTGATGCTGGGAAAAAAAATGTCCATTCAATATTTCTTTTAAGATTGATGATTGATTTAATATAACGTAACTCGATCAAAATTTTGAAATAGATACATCCATCAAGTAAATATTAACTTTGTTTGATTGATATTGTACTTACATTTGTTGGCGTCCATCGAAGACGATAGTGATGACGGTTATGAAAAGCAATCCAAGAACGTAACTCAACACACGATGACAAAAAGCATGACAGAGACACCAAGAAAAAGTGGTATCGTCCTTGGGCGTACATCGTTTAGAACTAGCTTTCCACGAATTAAGTGGGAATAGATAGTTCTAGTCTCCTGTTTCCGTTTGTCTGCCATAAAGAATGGTTCCTAATTTTAGCCGGTTCTTTCCTGGGCTAATTTTTGGCCAACCAAGGTTGATTGGAGACGAACCAATGAAGGATTCACCCACCCTTGCTCTTATCGCCGAATTTGGGAGCCTTCCAATTTAGTTAAAGGAATAGAGCCCAAAATAATAATAATAAACCAATTACTAAAAAAACATGACTTCAGGCACGAATTTTCCATTCCTGATGCCACAATATATGTTGCTACTAGTCTTCACCAATGGAAAAAGACCAACTGAAAATCCATTGCTAATTAAGGGTCACTGATAGTATATTAATTTTACTAACTGAATTTCCATTTGTGAATGTCTTTCCATTGCCAACGGACAGCCCGTTACTCGGTTAGTAATAACCTTGTCATTTCCACAAAAAATTCCGTTGGTAGAAATCTTGTCATTTCCAATGAAAATTCTATTGGTAAAAATCTTTCATTGTCAACAAAAGTTTGATTGGTAAAACCTTATAGTTGCCAACGGAAATTTTGTTAGTAAAAGTGTTTTCATTACCAACGGACATTCTGTTGGTAAAGACTTTGTAATTGCCAACGGATATTCCCTAATTAGAAAAAAATGGGTATTACAAACTGAATATTTGACCAACAAACCATCCGTTACTACAATTATATTTTGATACTTCAATACCTTTGCCGTTGGTGAATCTTAATTTATTATTTTTTAAATAAAAATAATTAAAAATTTATACAACCCACTAATTAATAATTATTTATTTCAAGATGCATTAAATAATCAAATTTGTCAAAATACACTAAAGCTCTAATAGATTAAATTATTACATCGTAATTCCAAATTCCAAATATCATGTCTCACATCATCATTTCGTGATCCGAGCTAGAAGGAAATTGAAAATTAGGAACATTTAGTTCCCCGAGCATGCTTCGCACTGTTTTTCGCATCTCGATCTCCTGATTTCTTTCAACTCATTCAATACTTACAATGAGATCATCAATCTTTGTGTCGTTTCCATCTATTGTATCTCGTGCAATTGCTAGTTCTGACTTCAAATTATTCACCTCTTCATCACGTGCAAGTATTGAACGTCTAGATGAAGTGGGAGTACCAAGAACAAGTGAAGCAAGTTGTCTATGACAAAACCCATAAACACGACCTTTAGATGGACCGTTGACAGCATCGATCCATTAATTAGGATCGAACTCAGGTTGATTATCCCTAACAGTGCCATACTTGGACTTGATTGATGTCTTATAAGTATCCTACGAAAAATAAAAATTCTTACTAACTATATGAACAAACTATGAAGTACATGAACTCTAATTGTACTTACATGAACTCGCTTGGATTTTTTATCAACAAAATCGCCAAGTCCGTGATTCTTCCCGTAAACATGATTGAAAACTCTAATTGGGACATTGGACGATCCATATCCTTCTCCCAAAACATGCAACTCATTAATCACAATCAGTTGAAAATACACATGAACTTTAAAATTCAAAATAGAAATAGAATGAAAAAAATATATCGATCTCTTCTTAGTAATCACAAAGAAGACTGAACCAGTAGTATGCTTCTTCATTTCACCATCCTGTCCTTGTGCAAGACAATTTTTTTTTTCCATTTTTCAGTATTCCAATAATTTACAAGACTATCCCAATACTCCACTCTTATCCAACACCGGTCATGTCCTTTCCAATCAGCAGGATTATCAAACTAACTTGTCTCACAAGCATCATTCATATCATATCTTTAAATCTGTCCTTCACTGTGACCCTCCATGTGTCATACACATGGATAGTATTTGCAGTCGGCCATACATATTTATCCTTATATATAAATAAAAAAAATCAAATCATGGACCTAATGAATATAAAAAAATTTCGAATATAATAAATAATAATTACCATAAATCGATCCCATAAACTATCTCTTATGGGTCGTGGCATCGAGCAAAATGTGGGCTATGAACAATCAAAATATGCTTTCATGGTGGTGGTGATGTCACGGGTGAAGAAATCTGAAATTTTTGGACTTTATTATTGTATATTATGATTGATTATATACCTTGTTTAAATAACAATTAGTTAGGCAAGTTTTTTCTTTCCTTTATTAGGAGATTATCTTTCCTTTCATGTTACCTTCATTCTATTATAAATTCATATACATATCATTGAATAAAACTCATATAGGATTATTCATATCCTAATTCTGTCTTTATGTTATCAAAGCCAACGTCCCTATAACCTAAGTATCAATGGCTGATTCCACCATCAACAGCAAAGAGTCAATCTTTGAAACATCTCAACTTGGAACAGAGGCAGAATCTTCAATGGGATCCTATGGACTCGAAAACTCATCTTTCCAACTCACAGTTGAGAAACTCAACGAAAAAAATTTCAAGAGTGGGCCCAATCAATTAAATTGGTGATAGATGGAAAGGGTAAGCTTGGTTACCTTACCGGCGAGACAAAAAAACCGGTGGATGTTGCCCTCCTTCAAAAGTGGAAATCTGAAAACTCAATGATAATAGCCTGCCTCGTGATTTCCATGAAGCCGTCCATTAGGAAAACTTACTTGTTCCTTCCAACAACAAAGGATGTATGGAAAGCTGTGAAAGAAACATATTCCGACTCTGAAAACGCATCACAGATTTTTGAAATTAAGACTTGCATATGGCAGACAAAACAAGGATCAAGAGAAGTCACGGAGTACTATATGGAGATGGTTAACCTCAGGCAAGAACTAGATTTAAGCCTCGAAGAAAAATGGGAGTTACCAGGCGATAGTAGCAGATACAGAAAGAAAGTGGAGAATGAAAGAGTATATGAGTTTCTTGCTGGGTTGAATCGCGATTTAGATGATGTGAGAGGCCGAATTCTTGGCCGGCAACAGCTACCTTCGACACGTGAGGTATTTTCGAAAGTACGTCGAGAAGAGACGCGAAGACAGATTATGCTGAAGGAGGCGACCGAAGAAAGCGAGATGTCGACCTTGTCTGTGAAGGATAATGGGCCAGAACTTTTTAAAGCTAATGGGCCTACAAGTATTGGGTTCGAAATTGGGCCTTTATTTTCAAAAGGCAATGCGTTCAAAACTAGACCCCTTTCTTCAAAAATTAATGGGCCAGAAATAGAAGCTAATTATAGGTCAGGATCTGGACCAGCACTTGGAAATGGATTGGGAATGTCAGGCCTATCATCTCGGGGAATGACAAATGCGTCAATTCATAACCAACAACGGGGACGACCCTGGCATGAACATTGTTGCAGGCCGGGACACAAAGAAGATACTTGTTGGGAAATATATGGAAAGCCCACAGATTGGAAACCAAGACAAAAGGCTAAGAGCTAAGGATATTAAGCTGAGACAACAATTAATTCCTCTCCAAATAGTACATTCAGTTCTGAACAAATGGAGCAACTCTATCAAATGTACTCTAGCCTCCAAACATCCGATCAGCCTTCTACACACAATCTGTCAAGTTCATTGGCTCACAAAGATAATCTTCAAAAAGCTTTAAGCACTATCACACAATCTAAAGTTCCCTGGATCATTGACTCTGGTGCGTCCGATCACATGACGAACTCTCACCATCTATTCTCCACATATTCGCCATGTGCTGGTAACCTAAGTCAAAATTGCCGATGGCTCACTCTCTCCAGTCGCAGGAAAAGGGAGTATTAAAATTTCTCATTCAATTAATGCACGAATCTGTTCTACAAGTTCCAAAATTGTCTTACAATTTGTTATCCGTTAGTCAATTGACAAAAAATTATAATTGTTCTGCTAAATTTTTTCCTTCTCGCTATGTTTTTCAGGACCTATCATCGGGTAAGATGATTGGCAGTCCTAAGAAGTGTGAGGGACTCTACTACTTTGACGAGATTAATGTGAGTAAACAACGCCAATTTGCTAGCTATGATTCTGCATTTGTCCCTAAGAGTAGTGAAATTCTGTTATGGCATTATAGAATGGGTCACCCCAATTTTCAATATTTGAGACGTGTATTGCCTTTCATATAAAACTCGTGATAACCTTCATCGTGAATTTTGTGAACTGGCAAAACATCAACGCTCCTCTTTTCCAAACTCAATATATAAACCTTCTAAACTATTAACTATGATTCACAATGATTTATGGGGCCCCTCACGAACACCTAATCGTACCCACACAAAATGGTCCATTATGTTTATCGACAATCATACTCGAATCTGTTGGGTCTATCTACTAAAAGACAAAACTGATGTTCATTCTATGTTTATCAATTTTCATTTAATGGTCCAAACTCAAACAAGAATTCAAATTTTACGCACAGACAATGGCACAGAATATTTCAACAATACTCTAAGAACTATCTTCAAGAGAATGGGATAATTCACCAAAGTTATTGTGTCGATATTCCCCAACAAAATGGGGTTGCTGAACGAAAGAACAGACATCTTCTTGAAGTTGCTCGTGCCTTAATGTTTACTACAATATGCCAAAAACATTCTGGGAAGATGCCATATTGATAAACAGAATACTAAGTCGCATTGTTAAATTCGAATCTCACCTCCAAAAATTCCAAAAACTCTTTCCTAACTCTCACCTTAACTCAAACTCACTGTTAAAAGTGTTTGGGTGCACAACATTTGTCCATATCCATTCTCGTTATAGAAATAAATTAGATCCTCGGGCACTTAAGTGTGTACTGATTGTATACTCACCTACACAAAAAGGCTATAAATGTTATGATCCTATCAGAAAACGGGTTCTTGTTAGTTTTGACATCACATTCCTTGAGAAAATTCCTTAGTTTCAAAGAATCTCTCTTCAAGGGGAGAATCTAAGTGAAGATCAGTTCTTGAAAATCGATCTTTCTCCCACATTACCTTGATAATACAAAAATTCCGAAAAATATCCAGGAAGCTTTGGAAACACCTAAATGGAGAGAAGCCCTCGTGGAAGAAATGAAGGCGTTAGAAAAAAATGAAACTTGGGAAGTGATGGAATTACTGAAGGGAAAGAGACCCATTGGATGCAAATGGGTTTTTAATCTGAAATATAAAGCTAATGGAACTATAGAACGGTATAAAGCCTGTCTGGTTGAAAAGGGATAAACTTAGACCTATGGCATAAATTACACAGAAGCATTTGCACATGTAGCAAAGTTGAACACAATTCGAGTCATCCTATCATTAGCTGCCAATCTGGATTGGCCTCTCCAACAACTTGATATTAAGAATGCATTCCTGAATGAGGAACTAGAAGAAGTTTTCAGGACACTACCACCAGGTTTTTGTGAAAGGAATGAAGAAAATAAAGTATGTAAACTAAAAAAATCCTTGTATGACCTCAAGTAGTCACCAAGAGCGTGATTCGATAAATTTGCTAGTGTTGAGAAATCATGAATATCGACAAGGACAGTCTGACCACACCATGTTTTTCAAACTATTTGAAGATGGGACGAAGACAATACTAATTGTGTATGTCAACGACATAATCCTAACAGGAGATAATACAATTGAGCTAGAAAGACTAAAGGAAAACCTAGCCACAGAATTTGAAGTGAAAGATTTGGAGCATATGCAATATTTTCTTGGAATGAAAATTGCCAGATTAAGAAGGGGTATCAGTATCTCACAAAGAAAATATGTCTTGGACCTTCTAACTGAAATAGGGATGCTTGGAAGTAAACCCAATGATACTCCAATAGATGCAGGAAAAAAATCAGAAGACTCTGGAAAACCTGTTGAGAAGGACAGATACCAACGACTAGTTGGGAAACTAATATACCCATCGCACACTAGACCAGATATTGCATTCGCAATTAGTGTGGTAAACCAACATATGTATTCTCCACAGAAAGCTCATCTAGAAGCAGTATACAAAATTCTTAGATATCTAAAAAGTACTCTGGGAAAGGACTCCTATTTAAGAAAAATGAAAAGAGGAGAGTAGAAATATTTACTGATGCCGATTAGGCAGGATCAATAGAGGATAGAAGATCGATTACTGGCTATTGTACTTGGGGAAACTTGGTAACCTGGAAAAGTAAGAAGCAGAATGTAGTAGCTAGGAGCAGCGCTTAAGCTAAATTTAGAGCAGATGCACAAATAATGTGCGAGGGACTGTGGTTAAAAAAGCTCTTAGAAGAACTACAAGTTACAATGAAACTCCCAGTCAAACTATACTACGATAATAAAGTAGCTATAAACATCTTTCTCAACCCTGTTCAGCATGACCAAACCAAGTATGTAGAAGTGGATTGACATTTCATCAAATTAAAGGTTGAGGACGTTACTGTATGCATGACCTATGTCCCTACCAAAGAACAAATTGCGGATGTATTCACCAAGGGGATGCCTAGACAACATTTCAATGATTTCATTTGCAAGTTGGAAATGATCAACATCCACGATCCAACTTGAGGAGGAGTGAAGAAATCCCGAAATTATGGGACTTTATTATTTTATATTATAAGTGATTATATACCTTGTTTAAATAACAATTAGTTAGGCAAGTTTTTTCTTTCCTTTATTAGGAGATTATCTTTCCTTTCATGTTACCTTCATTGTATTATAAATTCATTTACATATCATTGAATAAAACTCATATAGGATTATTCATATCCTAATTCTGTCTTTAACGGGGTATGAAAGTTTCACCAAAACTATATAAATAATAGAAAAAACATGATTAGGAAAAAGTTTAAGTCAAAGAAGAAAATACTACAACATATGAAAGGAAGAGAAGAGGGCAATACAAAGCACATTCATTGGTCAAAAAATCAAAATAAAATATGACAAGTTTACATTTGTTTTAAACATTGCCAGTGTGAGATATGGCAGCTTCACCTCTTTGTTTCTCTCAACATTAATCCATATGCCCTACATTCATCTGTAGGTAAAAGCTTGAAACATCTTTTTTAACAAAAATTGATTTACATCACCCACAGAATACCCACAGATGAAAGATCCAAATCTTAGCTAACTATATTAGGCATGGAATGACCCGTTGATAAACAGAGATCACCTTTAGTAACCGCAATTCCGTAGTTGATTACTGTAGTTAAAAGTGAGTACTTTTACCAACGAATCATCTACAAAATTTTTGTAGGTAAAAGCTTGAAACATCTTTTTTTAATAAAAATTGATATACATCATTGACAAAATGCCCATTAGTAACTGCAGTTTCATAGCTTATTACTGTTATTAAAAGTTGATTACTTTCATCAACGGATATTCCGTTTCTGATTAACAACGGATTATGTTCTTGAGTGATCATAGATGCATCTCCCACGGAATTTCAGTAGGTGAAACATCCAAATGTTATACAACTGCATGAGGTACGAAATATCTGTTGGCAAAAACATATCGCCCACTACCAACGGCAATTCTATTGCCGATTATTGTAGCCAAAAGTGGATTACTTTTACCAACGGATTACATTCGTAGGTGATTATCGATTCATCACCTACGGAATATCTATAGGTAAAATATCCAAATGTTGACAACTACATTAAGCATGAAATATCCGTTCACAAAGATTTATCATCGTTACCAACGACAATTCCGTTGCCGATTACCGTAGCTAAAAGTGGATTATTTTTACCAACGGATACTCCGTTTCCAATTACCAATGGATATACTCGATCAGTAATTTTCCGTTGGTGAAAAGCTCTATTTTAGTAGTGCAGGTCAATGACTTTGTACTTTCACATCTTCGGACTAGAATAAAATTTTTACAACTCTCACCACAAAACCTAGCAAATTTTAACTGAAAACATTAACTTGTAGATATTTGTAATGTTGGCTGAATATCAGAGTGTATCATTTCTACCAAGAATATTTCATATATATAGTAACTTTTGGTACTTTATTTTATGCATTTTTCATTTTTGCCCAACAAATTTTGGCTGTTGACCTTCAGAAAATGCCAAATCCTGTCGAAAATGCTTTATATGGAAACTTTTTCCAGCACCTTTTTCAGTAGATCCCCACACCGAAAAAGAACAGAGAGAGAGAGTTTCTTATAACTGCCCAACTATAATTGTTGCTTCTTCCTAATGAAAATTAGATTTCTAGATTATCATGGAATGTGGTAGTCGCGAGTGTTTCTAGGTTGATGGGAAGAGACTGAGATAACGACAGAAACAAAGCTTAACCATCCACAATTATGTGTGATTCCAGGCTAAGACAGGGAGTGAGATAAATACCTTTCTCACTTGCCCACGGATTTTACTAATGTTTTGCACAGAAACATATTCGAACCTGGCTACTTCAAAATTTAAAGTAAACATGCCCTCTATAAAAGCAGTCTTCTTGAAGACCTTAGTGGGATAACCAACGAGCTTGATCTTCTTCATTATAATTGCAGCATGGTTGAATTCCAGCATTGTTGCAGTTGCAGTGATCCTAAATGTTGCCTGCAGAATACAGAAACCAAATCAAGGGTAAAAGAAAACAAAAATTCAAGTGCCTTTTTCCTTTGAGACAATAAACAATGAATTACTGAGTCTGCAATGAATAATTATCAACAAGTATAGAATCTCTTGTTTGAACAAGCAAGTGCTTTTTTGTGCTTTGTTAATTATAACACTAAAATCCGTATGATTCCCTATGGATTCAAGTAGACAGTTGAATACGCTTAGAATGGCATTTGTCAAGACTTGTGCCTCACTACTGTTATGTAGAATAGTGATCTTGTTATGTGATCACTACACTTTTAAGTGGCATTTGTCAAGACGTGCCTCAC
>NW_019233649.1:84036-87032 GCF_002742605.1 Olea europaea var. sylvestris
TCGTATTTCAGCTTTGTAGTTTTGAGTTTTGACTTCATTTTGTATTTTGTGTTTTGAGTGCCTGTTTTGAAATTGTTGAAAATATGTTCTTTTTGTCATTTTAAAACCATTTCCCATGTTTTCAATTTTTTCTAGTTTTGTATTGAAAACCTCCAAAACGACAAAAATGTAATTTTGTGTTTTTTTCACAAATTTTTTTCGTTTTTGAAAACGGGAAAGAGAACGCGTTTTCACCGTTTTGAAAAATCGAAAATTGAAAACGGCTCGAAATCGACAAAAAGAACACACCCTAAGAGTCTATCAAGGTCATTTGTAGAGCTAGTAGTGCTAGAGAATCTTTTTGTTGATTATCTTTAAATTCCTTCTTTTGTGCGATAGGGTTAATATACCCATCATTGACGACATCCCATGTTTGCGCACAAAAGTAGATCTTCATTTTGATGGACCAAAAATTATAATTATCTCCATTAAATGTTAGTATAGGAGTGAATGAACGAAAGCGTCTGCCATGGTATATGCTTACGCCCAATATCAATTGAATGAAGCTCTGATACCCCTAATGATTTTTATTTTAAGTAGAAGAAATAAATGGATTTAGATAGAAGTGGTTAAGTAGATTTTATACGGAATGAATTTTTTGGGATAGAAATGATAGAGAGTAATTTAATTGAACAAGATAGCTGAAGGAGGAAGAAAGTAATTTATTAGAGTTTTGTTACAAGAGGCTGGATGCTCTTTCCAATTTTGCTACAATGCTTTGACAGGGATAGCCCCTATTTATAAACATAAAATGATGGTGAAAACTATTCTAGAAAATTTCTAATTTTTTAATTATTTTATTATTTGTTTTACTTGTTTCTCAAGACATTCTATAAACTTTTGATCTTTTTAATTTTTAATTACTATTTTTGCTTGCTTGCCAAGCAATTCTAAGAAGTTCTAGAGGAATCCAAATATGCAACAATTATTAAAACAATAAATGTTCGGGGTTCTGCAATGATTTAACCATCTCGACACCATGATCACGTTTCTTTCCGAAGGAAAGATCGCATAATAGTGAAGCACAATGCAAGAAGTCAAATGTCAACAAGCTGACAAGAATACGGCAGTCCTCTACAATTATTTGAATAACTATTCTCGCTCTGTGTTCTATTTTCCCTATAAGAATATGAATTATAAGCCGGCAAAGTTTCATCCTTAAGGAAAACTTGTAAACTGTAACATTCAATTCTTTATTTAAGGTTTTTGAATAATATTAATGAATATACCAATATGCCCTCTTTGTCAAAAACTGCATGAAATAATACAATGAGGGAGGAGACAATAATCTGTGGCAGTTTCTAAAACTTTTTTTTTTTATGACCATGGGTGTTCGAGCCAGCTTACGCGCACCTCGACTAATCCCACGGGATCTGAAGTTTACAGCCGGATACTCACCTCAGTGCCCTGAGGGACTCGAATGGCAGTTTCTAAAACTGAAGATAAAACATGAAGTAAACCAGACATGGAAGAGCTTGATTAAATTTATTTCAGAGAGCAAAAATTAGAAATATGATGATCCATTTTTATAGTATTAAGTAATGGGGGAAAAAAAGCGCAAAGTGAAAACAAAATATAAACCTTTCTGCGTCCCGCTGGCATCGACTCCATCTTTAGAGTACTGCACAAAGTCATCTTTTATAGTTATGTAGACAGCATCATTATCATAGAAGAGATCCCCAAGTCCAGACATAGATGCATAAACAGCTTTTCCTTGTCACATAGTCCCTTCTTTTTGGCAGTTGAAGGTAGAGGGCAAGGATCAGCGAGGGCTGTAACAACATCAAATCTATAATCACCCACACCAGCCATATGCACCTATTGAATGTTATAAACTAGTTAAATTATAGATTGCTTACGGAGTAATAAAATAAGCTTTGTCAAACAATAAAAATAGAAAATCATAAAAAAGGGAGACACGATGGTTCATAATAAGGAATTTAGTTCTACTTCACTTAAATGAACATAAAGATCCTTCCTACATCTATATATAAACACTGCTTATCAAGAATACACAAGAAAAGCATTTGAATTGTTCATTAATTGTCTAGCTTAGAACTAATGGTTCATTATCTAATATATCTTTGATTTCTACAACTCTATCCTTATCAAATATGTTCAATCCAGCGAACGCTATTGGATCAAATGACAAAGACACTATTTCGAAAGATATGACCTTCCCCAGAAATGAATTGAAAATTAGATTAATATAACAGGAAAAAGATTTCCCATTCCTTACATGAAAAAGAAAGAGGAATTAAGTAGAACAAAATTCACTGGGTTCATAAATGCGAGGAAAATAACGATATCAAATAATAGAATAATATTTAACCCAAACCCTGAAATGAATGATAGATACCCTGGCTAATTTTATCCTATACAAGTCAAAAAAATAAAAATAAAATAAATAATGTTGCTTCAGGCTAAAAGCAGAAAAGAGGAAAGTTTGGTATGGGCTAAAAGCAGATATGATGATAGTTTAATGCCTTATTGACTCTCAAAACAAAATTTGGTTCACTTTTGGCTGAAACAAACACAACAAAGTATATACAAAATCCCAGTCCACAGCATCATCACACTCCCACTTGAGCTGATCCAAAAGTTACAGAGAGATGCTCTACTACTTGGGTTCTGAACACAGATCAACCTCGAAAAATTTTGAACTGCAAAAGTAGGTATTGTAAACACAGTTAAAGTAAAATTTTACGCCTTAACCCCTGGTTTAACAGCATTCAGATGGACGTGCAGAAAATACTCAGAAGGCATAATCCAACATAAAATCACATTCAGGTCCAAACTTTGCTTCTAACAAAATTGCAACTTAAAAAAGAAAATGATAATAGATGAAAATGGTTTGAGTCATATACCTTTGTTCCCTTCTTTCAATTACAGCCACGCAAATAACCATACAAGATCACATTTCTGTCACATTTACTATTCATGCGCACCATCTCTGG
>NW_019233649.1:89999-99944 GCF_002742605.1 Olea europaea var. sylvestris
ACCCGCTAATTATTATAGCCAAGCTAAACAGTATCCCACTTACTTTCCATGAATAGGCCAGATAAATAAAATAATTTGGCACCATCATGTATCTCAGTCCAGGATCAATACTTGAGTCGTTGCTTCGTTTTCTTAAGTCTTTTAATATCCTTAAACTTGTCCGGGTGTGTGAGAACACCCATGACTTTAGGGAAACCATAATTTTGTAATATGTTGAGGAAGTCAAAAGTTTCCTGCAATTGAAGTTGTCCCTTTTATAAAAATATGACAACAAAAGTTTGTGATAAAAAATTAATAATAAATAAATAAATAAAATCATTAAAAGCACTAAAAGCCAATGTAACTTAACCAAACACAGAGGGAAAAAAGATTGACTGCTTAGGAAAAATTAGACAATGGCTAGTAGAAAATCCAACTATGGACAAAAGGGGACTATTAATTTTGCAAGAATTTTCCACCTCGATGAACACCGAATCCTACTCATGGAAAATATTGAGATAATTCAGTGAGGGCTCGGTACTTATCAATTGATCAAAGTGGTATATCATAATCTTGTACACACAAATTTCCCTATTCATAGTCTTGGAACAAAAGCAATGAAATTTTCTACGTGGCCGAACTGTTTTGGGAACAATTTGCTCGTTTCCCAGTTTAGAGTTTCAAATTGTCCAGATAGGGACAAAGTAATGGATTAACAAACTTCTTTGCGCACCCATACAGAAAGTCAATATCATTTGCCTATCTCACAATTCCTCCTTTGTTTGTCCCGCCTGAAACTGTTTTCAATTTTTAAAATTAATGGCAAAGGTAATGTTTATATCTGAAGGAATCTGCTGTCCCTGGGTGTGCCTCAACTCTAATCAGAAGTCTGAATTTCGCATTATTGTCTTCATGAATTGTTGTATAAGTTTTTGTCCGTGTACATTCCTCCTTCGGAAGCAGATATTTTCTCAAAAACTTCCTGATACTTAGAAGAAATTACATGAAAAAAGAAGAAAATGACTAGTAGAAGCTCACCATTTCAAAACCATAGCTTCCATCAAAGAGAAGCAAGGCCAAATCAGCAAACTTGGCACCATCGATCATCCCATTAATATCATTTGGACATTCCACAAACTGCAGTCTCCTTTGCTTACCTACACCAGAATAAATCAAAAAATCGCTCACCATTTTCAATCCAATCCCAAACTTAACACCAACTAAACCATTGGAATTTCACCATGTCAGCATTCTCATTTAATAGATAAAATCGCCAGATAATTAAAAGCGGGTCTTGGCTTCTCTAAATTTTAATCATTAAAAACATGTGAAAATTATTGAGGTGATCTGGTGTAAACCGAAAGACCCATCCATGCTCGAATTTCATTCTACTTTTTCTGGTGGCAAGATAATGAAGTAAAGCAACTTTCTTCACATTTCTTTCAATTTTTGTTCCATTCAACATCATTTGCGAAACACTGATCATTAGAGAAAAGGAACAAGGACAAGCTTGTTCAACCTGATACTATAGTAATTGGACCTCGAACTGCAGGTAAATTATGTTTTGTGTAATGCTTTATGCTTATACAGACCTCAGGAGGTCCCTGGACTACAACAACGAAAGGAGCAGGTTCTCCTGTGGATCCATCATTGGGACATGAAGCTTCCGCTGCTCCTTCTCTGTAGCTCGTGCTTGTAATCACTTTGCTTTGACGGTTGAAGTAAAGGCAAACGCCTATGACAGAAAATACATTATAGAGAGAGCAGTGTCATCATGCCAATGCAAAGGACAACTACAGCTAGATGTTTAGTGATGGAGAGTTAAAATTTGTTGCTTTAGAAAGCGAAGCAAAATCTTCCAGAATCATACAGAAATAAAAGAAATAAATGCATATATGCACATGATACAATAAATGTTTATGTTTCCTTCAGTTAAATACATGCGTACAACTCATTATTTCTGTGTTAAATAAATGCATACTGTATACTCTCTCCGTCCCAGTTTTGTTTTTCACTCAAATTAAGAAATCTTATTTAATGTTATTGAAAAAGCAATTTTTGTCACAAACTTTCCCAGTTTACCATTATTTATATTTTCACCCTTATTTATATTTATACAATTTCAAGATTAAGTGGATAAAATTGGTTAAAACTAGACAAATTAAATAAGGTATATTAGTAAACAAACAAAATAAATTATTCTCAAAACTGGACCGTATAATTGGGACAAGAAAATAAGGGAAGTCAGCCTATATAAGCCCATGCAAGGGACAGAGGAAGTAATAATAAACAAGCTTTGTGCTTCAAAAAGTGAACCCTTGTTCTAAGAACTAATAATTCCAAACAATTTTAAACCTAACCGATGAATAAAATTAAAATCCCAGAAATTCGCAATTTTTGCTGGCGCTCAAAAGCAATCATCCACACAATCTCCCAATAAAATCATTACAAACAAAATTTGAGGAAGAAACTAGCAAAAAGAAAGGGACAATGAACAATCTTTCTTGACGTACCTTGGGATTGTGAAACTTTTTCTGTTCTTTGGAGAGTTCATCGTTTAAATTCGGCGTGAATTTCGATTTCATTTTGGCGGGGGCACCGACTTTGCGAAACCTAGGGGACTTGTGTGGTTGCTCGCCATTCCCCTCCGCCATCGTTTCCTCTTCGTCTGTGTTTTGTGCGTGCTTTAGACTTCAGTGTTGCGGACGGGGTTTTGAAAAGGATTAAACAAATGGCCCGGCACCTGTCCAGTATAAAAAGGACCAGGTTAGGCCCATCATTTCAAATGATCTACAATCTTTAAGGGAAAAAATTCATAACTAGTGTATTACTTACACCACTTCAAAAATTAGGTAAATAGTTTCAGAACTTCAAAATTCAAGCATGTATTTAATTAAGTAAAAATATTTATTAATTAAATATAATAAAGTCATAGTTATAAAATTACTGGTAACAAATACACAATTATAAGTCACATATTATCAAATTAATTAGTTACAGATTATTTTGAGGTCACAAATAAAAAAATTTTTAGGTCACAGTTTATCTCAAGGTCGCAAATCAAAAATTTAGAGGTCATGAATTATTTCAAGATCAAATTAATTGATCACGAATTATTAGAATTTTAGGTCACAATTAAATTGTTGGTCACATATGCCAAATAGTGGTCACATACCACTATCACCACTGTTACCGTCACCGCCACCACAACAGCATCACCACCAACACCAATACCAACAAAATCGCCACCATCGGATCAAATCAAACGCCAACAAAAATAATGACAACCACAGCCACCAACAATCACCATCGTTGCTAGAAACCACCGCGACTGCCACCACCAAACGCACCAACAATACCCAACCCACAACCTCACCAACACCACCCTCATCACTCCTACCAACACTAACATCTCCATAGATGCCAGAAACCACGACCATCGCACCATCAAACACACCAAATACATCACAACCTGATCCAAAATTAGAGTTGTGCTGTGTAGAGCCATCATCACTAACACAACCACCAAATCTACCAACAATCCCCAAATCGCCGCCACAACAACCTCCTCAAACTGGAAAGAAAAATAAAAAACCCAAACCCCCTCCACAAGCCGTCGGCTCCAAAGGACAACAATGTCATGATGCTACGTTAACGGACTGCAAACACCGCATGCTTTGTAGTAGTCGTCGGCCGGTGCAGCTCTGTCATCATCGATTGTCGGAGTTTGAATGGGTTGCCAATGTAGAAAAGAGAGACCGGAGAGAAAATGAGAGAGAGAAGGATGAGAGGTAAAGAGAAGAGGAAGAAGAAAAAATAAAAATGATTTAGGGTTAAGATTTGTATATATTGATACCTGATTTATGAATAAATGAAACTTCATCCCTGAATTTTGAATTGTCATCCTTAAACCCCTAAAATTATGCAATTTCCACGATTTTAAGACCATGAAGTGACCAGATTTTAAGCTCATCGGTCCGGGCTGACAAATTTTTAGAAAAACTAGTGATGGGCCGTGCGTTGCACGTGCAGTGGGTATTGCAGTGTAAATAATAATGTTGAAATTTGATCATGTGGCATCTTAATAGAAAATAAGATCAAGCTAGAAAGATGACTACATTAGATTATAAAAAATATTTGTCCACAAGTAGTTACATTGGCAAAAGTAATATGAAGTAGAAAACAGAGTTCTTAGTTGCCATACACAAAGATGTTACATGTCGTTCATGGGTACATGGTTTCTAACATGTTAATATGGACAACGAACAAAATTTAGTGTAGCAAATAGAGATACTGAGAATCAAGTTTGCTCGACTGTGGACATAAGCGTGCAAAAGAAATACAAAATATGTATTTTTACATGTTGAACAACTACTCTTGCTTTTGTTCTTTGTTTGCATGGTTGTGAGCTTCATGTGAAGTGCCTGGTTGTATGATGTTGGTGAGTAACTGGTCTTCATCTTGGAGGTGTGAGTCAATGATGAAGATGATTTCATATGGTGCCTTGTTGGTGGCTGTCTCCATATTTACAACTTTGATGTATATGATGTGCTTATTTGCAGTTGGTGGTGGTATTGTATAGCTGCTTTCCGTATGTTCTTGCTGTGATGTTCATTAGAAGTAGTTAATAGTATATTTATTGGAAAGAAAAGATTAGTAGGCAAGAAAATGTAATTTTGAGATAGTTACCTCGGAATCTTGTTTCATCAGTTTCGTTGCTGGGCATTTGAGGAATGTTTCAGCTGGTTTTCCAATAATTGATGCTGTGATTGATCCTGTGGAGTCTTGTAGTTGAACGATTGCTCTTGCTTTGTTAGAGTATAAGTGGAATCATTGCCATTGTTTTGGGATGTATTTGATTATCATTAGATGATGAATAATGCATCTATTCACATAGATGATGTACTTGTGACCTGAATATAATCTGACCTTGGAGTCGGTGTAGCGTAGTTGTGCCTGCAGAATCTACAGAAATAAGTTTTGTTCACAGCTCCAATTGCAAATTTGTTGCAATTGTCACATGATAGATACCATAGTGGTTGGTTTATTTCAGCCAATGTGACATTTGCTCTTGTCCAGAAGTGTCGTTGCTGCAATGTGTATAATGAGATGTGTAAGAAAAATATATGTTGGGGATAGATGTAAATGTAAGTGAGAAGGTGTAGTGATTTGGTGTACCATATGTTGGAGTTGTTGAAGTTGTTTGATGTTGACTAACTTTTCTTCTGGTGGACAAGAAATTGTGATGGATGTGGGGAAGATATACGCCTTTCTTGTCACAATGTCATTTATTGTGCTCATGTTGTCCTCTAACCTAATGTTGATGTGAAAATGAAATTGTTAAAAACTAAATAAGGAAATTAAGAGTAATAATTACAATAGATGTAAGTAAGTAAGTGGAAAAGTGAAAGAATGTACTAGTGCTTTAGTTCAAGAACTTGCTCAAATGGGAAATTAATGAGTATTGATGAGTTGATTTTTGTAGAGACGGATATACCTAAATAGAGAGTGAATTGAGTTTTTGCATGTAAGGTTTAAAATCATGTTAGTGTGATTGTGTACAAGGAGTCAATTCACCATTGAAAGAAATTACTCTTAATCTGTTGCTCACAACAATTGGTTTTTTGGTGATTGTGTTGTGAATGGTATTACATTCATTTGTGACGAAATTGTCCCACATCTGAAGCATGCGCGTTTCAAACTTATAAGGTTTCAAATTATATTTAATATGTAATAACTAAATGAGTTATTTTGGGGTTGGTGATAGTTAATGTGTGACAAAAGTAAATGTTTTACCATTCATTCGTGAGAGTAATATCTTGTACTATTGATTGGTTGTCACGAATTTGAATTACTCTTTTGGGAAAGATGTCGACTACTATTCCAATGATGCCTACGAGAAATAATATAGGTTAGTAATAAGTCTAGGTTGTAATTTATGTTTAAGATGGAAGCAATGAAGTGTAAGATGTTAATGGGATTGCAAATACTTACTGATTTCTACATTTGTATCCATGTAGGGCTGAAGATCTCCGAATGATATGAACTTCTAAGCTGATGAAAGGAGGGAGTTAAATTGTTCGTTGACTTCAACAACATAGGTTTTTGCATTGATTGTCCATCGGATGTCACCTTGGGCTCTATAATTTGTATCTGTTTCTTTAACTTGTGCATTTGAGATGAGGTATGTCTTGTGTGGTAGTAAGGTATCTTCGAAAGCTATGATGGAGCTGTCAAATAACGTGGTTTGAACTTTGTTCCCCTTTATAAAAATTAAGTTAAAGTGTGTTTTATAAGGCAGGGCATAGAGTAAATTTAAGGAAAGGGATTTTTTTTTAAGATTTTGGAAATGAGTACCTAAGTGGAATGTTAATCTAATCATATAGTGTGATTTTCTGGTTTGTGGTATAACGTGTACCTTATGATCAAATTAGGGACGATAGCTTCAATTTTCGATAGTGAAATATGTTATTGTTGGCTATGTATATACGTAGATGGGACATTTTGTAGGTTGTTTTTTATTATATACATGGCAATACATATAGATTATGTCTGCAATAGATTTGCTGGCAAAAAACATGAGTTTTATAACTGCTGGCAGCTTTTGTTTTTAAACGTTGCTCTTACGGGTCCCATTTTATCAAGAAGTGTAGGAATTTTTATTTATTTTTTTTTTTGGGGGGAGCCTAGAAGCTGCATGGGATAGGCTCATAGAATTTACGATTGGAAACTGAAAGGAGCTGTGAAAATGCTATATGAGGTAGAAAGTTGGCAAATTGGAAAAACGAAAATGAAGTTGGCCGTTTGGGAATATAGGGGAGAAGAAAGAAATTGAAATGGTGATTATTTTTTAAAAGAATGAGCATTTGTTATTAAGATAAATTTGTAATTTGTAATTTGTACAGGGTCATTTTTGTCTTTTTGTACATTTTAGCTACTGCACTGTCTATAAATACCCAATGTATCACGCCATTTTCATTAACTGTGAATACAGAATTTTCCCGCCATTTTTCACTCTCTTCTTCAGCTCTCCCATTGCAAAATTCTCATGGTATTAGAGCATTGAAGTTTCTTTTGGCAATGGCAAGAGAGTTTAATCAACAAGTAAAGGTTCAACATCAGCCAGCTCACGCTGATCCGGCGGTCGATCCTTCTGTTACAGATGCGAGTACTGGAGATGCAAATAATACTGTTAATCGATCGATAAATGATCCTAACAGTCCTTATTATCTCCACTATGGCGACAATATAGGTATGCAGCTCATATCTATCATGTTATCTGAGGATAATTACACCACATGGAGTCGTGCAGTTATCATAGCTCTCAGTGTCAAAAATAAGGAAGGTTTTATTGATGGATCCATTGCTAAACCTGCTGAGAATGATCTGATTTATGGTGCTTGGAGGCGATGCAATCATGTAGTTTCTTCCTGGATCATAAATTCCATTCTAAAGGAACTTTATCCAAGTGTAATGCATAAGGATTCAGCTCGGCAGATTTGGATCGAACTAAAGGATCGCTACAGCCAAGGAAATGGATCTCGAATTTATGAGATAAAGAAGCAAATTGCTTCAATTTCTCAGGACAATAACTCCATCAATTCTTACTTCAATCGGTTTAAAGGCCTATGGGAAGAATTAGACAATTATAGGCCGGAAGTAAGTAGTGCAAACTACAAAGCTGAAGATCAAGTTATGCAATTCCTAATGGGTCTAGATGATCGATTTTCCAGTGTGAGAAGCCAAATTTTATTAATGGATCCACTACCTTCACTGAACAAGGTGTTTGCCTTAGTCTTACAAGATGAAAGGCAGAAAGGAATTGTTGCTAAGAAACAACAGAGTTTTGATATAGCAGCTTTTGCCAACAAGGCTGTGTCTAGTTCATATGGAAATCAGAGACACAATGTATCCAATCAAACTCAAAGGAAAGGAATGCCTATATGTACTTATTGTGGAATGTTAGGCCATCTAAGGGGGAAATGCTACAAATTGGTTGGATATCCCCCTGGACATAGGCTTGCCAAAGGAAATCTTCAGTTGCTAATGCTGTAGGTCAGGCTTCCCAGGCAAATAATTCAAAGCTGATTAATTCTTTGTCCAACCTCACTATTACACCAAGCCAACGCCAGCAGATTATGACCGTGCTTGCTCCACAGCTGCAAGGTCAACAATCTCAGGAGGTTATGTCTTCTTCTACACATGCACCTGATGCCTTTGCGTTTTCAGGTAATCGAGCATGCTATCTAAATCCAGGTAAATGGATCATTGATACCGGGGCTTCGGAACATATGGTGTGTTCCATTAATCAATTGACTGCTGTGACTAGTAAAACTAAAGGTTCAGTAAGATTACCAAATGGGGATATTGCACAAGTTACACACATTGGTATTGTGAAGCTATCTGATGCATTAACCTTAACTGATGTATTAGTTGTGCCAAGCTTCAACTTCAATCTGATTTCCGCCAGCAATCTTGTTATCAAGCATAAATGTTTGTTGTTATTCTTACATCACTTTTGCTTCATTCAGGATCTTTTCACCTGGAAAACGATTGGGGTAGGGAAACTTGAAGATGGTTTATATCATTTCCAAGTTTCTGATAATCAACTCAATGGGCAACTTTCTTCCACTTCTCAAAGTGTTCCAACAAAATCTATCCTTCCTGTTCTCAATAATGTAGCTTCCTTCATTGATGTACAAGTTCCTACTCCACATCTTGATTGTAATAATTCTGATCCTGCTGTATGTAATTTTCCATGTAAAAAGGATATTCATACTGACATTGATATATGGCATTGTCGAATGGGACATATTCCTACTTCCAAATTATCACTGTTGCATAAAATTGTTCCTACAATTACTTTTGATCAACATTTGCATTGCATCATTTGTCCTATAGCAAAACAACATAGGCTACCTTTTCCTAAAAGTGACACCAGAAGTTCGAACATATTTGATCTCATACATTGTGACATTTGGGGACCACATTCTATTCCCGCCTTAGATGGTTCGAAATATTTCTTGACCATTGTTGATGATTATAGCCGGATGACATGGACATATCTTATGAAAGAAAAATCTCAAACTAGGTCCATCATCCAATCATTTTATAATCTGATCCAAACACATTTCAATTGCAACCTAAAAACCTTAAGATCAGACAATGGATCTGAGTTTCACATGCATGATTTCTACCTTTCCAAGGGAATGTTGCATCAATTAAGCTGTGTTGAAACACCTCAACAAAATGGGGTTGTCGAACGCAAACACCAACATTTACTTAATGTAGCTCGTGCCATAAAATTCCAAGCTAATTTACCTAACCAGTTCTGGGGAGACTGCATATTAACTGCCACACACCTTATCAATCGAACTCCTACTACTATTCTTGGAAACAAATCTCCCTTTGAAATGTTATACCAAGAAAAACCATCTTACAGCCATCTAAGGGTCTTTGGATGCCTTTGCTATACATCCACCCTAAAAAGGAATAGAACAAAATTTGATCCACGAGCCAAGCCTTGTATATTTCTTGGATACCCCCATGGCATGAAGGCCTATAAATTGTATGATCTTCAATCCCATTCCATCCTTGCTTCAAGAGACGTCATATTTCATGAGAACATATTTCCATTTCGTAACTCAGATTTCCTAAAGTCTTTATCAAATTTCAGTCTTTCCCTTGAAGTTGATCAGTCTCTATTCTATCCACATTTTTATCCTTTTGATGATATTCCATCTTTCCCATCTGCACATACCCCAGTAACTCATTCTAATCATCACTCCCCAATATCAGCTATTTCTCCTCCTGGTTTTTCTTCTAGCACTCCAGAATTCAGCTTTGATCAGCATTCTCCTGTGATAAATTCTGATTCACCAGCTCCTGTCACTCGAAAATCTAACAGAACCAAACACCCTCCTTCATACCTTCGTGATTACCATTGTAGTTTGGTGTCTCAGAAGC
>NW_019233649.1:100500-115899 GCF_002742605.1 Olea europaea var. sylvestris
ACATTGCTAATAATCCTGTGTTTCATGAGCACACGAAACACATAGAGATCGATTGTCATTTGGTAAGGGATAAAGTTCAAGCAGGAGAAGTAAAAATGATCTATACATCATCACATGATCAATTGGCTGACTTGCTAACCAAATCAGTAAATGGAACACGACTCCAGCTGCTGTTAAACAAGATGGGAGTATTGAATATTCATACTCCATCTTGAGGGGGTGTATTAAAATAAATTTGTAATTTGTACAGGGTCATTTTTGTCTTTTTGTACATTTTAGCTACTGCACTGTCTATAAATACCCAATGTATCACGCCATTTTCATTAACTGTGAATACAGAATTTTCCCGCCATTTTTCACTGTCTTCTTCAGCTCTCCCATTGCAAAATTCTCATTTGTATGTTTAAAAAACTAATGGTGTACACCGTTTCATTTATATAATTTGGAATGAGTTATGTTTGATATTTCAAAATATTAGCACTCGAATGAATTAAATTCACCAAGCTTTTTTTTGGAAGGAAGAGAGAATTTGAAATGGTATTACGTTCTTTTAGTGGAGGTATAAAAATTGATAAAAAAAAAAAAAAAAAAAAAAAAAAAAAAAAAAAAAAAAAAAAAAAAACCAATAAATACAGCGAGCCAGTTTGTCCAATGCCACATGGTAATCAAGGAGCTAAATAAGAATGCTCAAGAGAGGCAATTTGCTTCCAGGTTTGATGCCAAGTATCAGTTTGTATTCTGTGGTCATTTGTATCTGCAAAGAATTCAACTTGATTAGTAGTTGGCAATGGTTAGAAATAGTATAGTTTGAATGAAATGTAGATATTGGAAGACATATAGAATGATGGTTTTGAAAATGTTAGCAGTTAATGCGTGCTATTCAGTGGAAGTAAAGGAAGTACGAGGGTGAATTTAGAGTTGGGAAACTGAAGTTGGAGAAGATAAAATGATTGAAGGTTTTGTTTGGGAGCTTATATGTATGCTAAGAGATCGGGTGGTAGTGGGACTTACTGATGAAGGCTTTAGAACGAGTGGAATATGAATTTGTGATTTGAATATAAATTGGAAAGTTCTTAGTGGCAGACAGATATATATATATATTTATTTATTTATTTCTTTATTATTATTATTTTTTTTTTTGCAGGGGACAGGTGTTTTGCTGCTGGAACTTTTATTTGCAGTAAGTCTTCCAGATCAGTGACAAATGCTCATGGTCAAATGAAAGTTTAAGGTGTCACGTGTTTAGACAATGAGTTGTATCAGTGGTGAGTGCAGTAATAACAAGTTAAATACATTACCTGAGAGTAGCTTCAAGTCCACAAAATGTGAAAGAATTATTCTTTCAGGGAAAGAGTTACAAGGACTTACCACTGAAGATATAGAAGCAGCTGAATTGACTCGATAATTACGAACACCTTGACTGCTGCAATTGTTATAGAATGGAACAACATTAGATATATCAATAGCCAACTCGTTAACAACTTGAAGAGGTTGTAGGTGGAGCTTAAAACGTATCTCCTGAAGAAGCATATAAAATGTCAGTAATTAGGATATATAATGAATGATTTCTCAAGGGAACGAGAATCTATTCCTGAAAATGTGATAAATAACAAGTCATTATTCAATTGTTAACTAACCAACATGATGAGGTTTTTCAAAAAAAAAATGTTATTTGATTCGAGTTTTCGTTTTGTTTCTTAAATGTAAGGTCATTATTTGAATATTAGAAACTGCAGTATAACGGGTTGAGGAAATAAGTTGAGAACAAAAAATATAAGGCAAAGTTAAATACATAGCGCAAAACGGCATATGCGGATGGACCATTAGTTTCCACAATAGTAAGAGCTTTCTCTGATTTCTCAAGGAGCATCAGTCACCTGGAACAATGAACTTGATCCAAATTACAAATTTGTAGAGAGAAGTTGGATAAGGATAATATGAAGGTGACTTATAATAAAGCTTAAGTTTCGGATTACAACTTAGTTTTCATATTTTATAATTAACAGATCAGGTTAAGTATGAAAAGAACAAAAATGAAAACTACTTGCTGAGCTTCAACACAGAATAAAATGAACCCATGCAGCTTTAAAAGACTTAAAAGACTTTCATTTTCCAAACTTCATAAAACACTTACATCAGCTTCTACCATCAAATTAATTTGTGTACAGAATTCATCAGTATCTTTTTCAGCCTACAGAGCAGAATAATTTAAAAACGACAAAAGTTCTCGGACTTAATTTGCTATTGAACGATTTTTAGTTGCTAATTTAGGAACAATAGACATGGTTCTCGTGGAGGATAATGATCCAAGCAAGAATGGCATAACAGTTATCTCCAATAAACAAATATAAACGCCATAGTCCCCAAATTCCTAGCACCTTATCACTGCAATGTTATGATTTAATCCTACTCTCATGTATATATACACTACACAATATAGAGTATGTATGCACTACTTAATATATAGCATGTTAAGCTTAACACAGTTTAACAAGCAAACAAGAAAGTATTTCACAAAGTCAAAAAAAAAATAAAAAATAAAAAAAGGGACCATACCAGTAGCTAAATCTTAAAAACACTACAAAGGATCTTTAAGGGTAGACTAAATGTTGTTGGCTTCTAATTCAATTCCTTGTTTGTTGATGCCTCCAACTAACCAATCTAAAAAAAAAAACAAAAAAAAAGGAAGGAAAAGAAATTACAAAGTGAATCCCACAAATAAGCTAAATTCAAGCTTAAATTTGCTAACAGAAATCTGACTTTAAGCAACCATAATAAATTTTCGATGCATTTGAAGAAAATTACTTGTTCCATGTGTCTTCGTGGAAAATTGTAAACTCTCTCTTTAATTGTTGGAACATCCACCACTGGAGCAACACAAGCCTTCTAAAACTCTGTATATAGAACACCCTTTCTATGGCAACCTGAACATTCACAAGAAAGTCTTATGAGAGGATTGGAAAGAAAACCTAGCAGAAAATAAAATAAAAAATTGACACAAGAAAACTGAACAAATATGACAACATTAATGACCTAACATCTAGTACTCAAAGCATGGTATCATATTTTAACAGCAGATAACAAGAGAAAGAACCAACAAATAGATATACTCATCGCATGATACCTCCCATCAGGATTATTGGGTGAAGTTTGGAGTATGCACTTAGGTCTCTCCTACTCAACAACTTCTGCAATCTGTTCTACATCCAAGCTGAAGTCTCATTTTTGAGACGCTGCCAAAAGTGAGGATATTGAATGAGAATGAAACTATTTGGCTCAAGTTGCCAAATCATATTTTGAGTTATAAAGTTTATACAAATAGCATATCTACCTCAACATTTCAGTCTTGGACCATTTTTTCTTTGAACTCATTACTATTGGTGAAGATAGTAGGCATGAGGTTAGAAAAATGAGAATGTGAAGGATAAATAAGGGAGAAAGATTTACATAACATATCAAAGAATTCACATAAAAGATCAAAGTTAGACTTCAATTAAAAACTTCAGGTAGATGAAATATAAAATCAACCAAGCTTGTACCTACATTTTATGACAAGTGTAGGATTAACAGCTGCATCAAACTGATACAACGTAAAGGTTGGTGGGCAGTCCAAGATTTTTCTACCAGGATCCAATACGCATCTGTAGGCAAATAAAAAAGGTAGACATGTACAGATCAAACTTTGTAACATAAATAAAATAAAAATAAAGTTATATGGAAATTTCAAAAAGCACAGTGCTCAAACCTCATAATCAAGTCAATCAGTTCATCTGCACCACAGTCGGCAATAATAAATTCAGATTCAATGCCTGAATCTTCAGCAAGTGCAGCTCACAAAATATGGCTTTCAAGGTTAGGATAAATATAAGTGTATGTCATGGACACCAAAGCTTCTAAAACCTACAAGAAATTGAGATTTTGTTACAAACATATGTGCACTAAAAATTAAAACCAGCACAAAAGAGAGAATTCCATATCCAAAAGTAAGATATTGGTAATATTAGGTATCATCGATAAAAGAGGAGTTTATGCAACATAAGCCTTGCCTCCGGTAGTGGACTATACGGGTTTTTATTTGCATCAGGTTTTACATATCTTCAGGCTTCCTACGGAGGCACGTATACAATACCTGCACACATACCATTAACTTGTAGAAAGAAAATAAAGAGCAATATAATAATAAACCTGATAAATAGCATAGCTTTTAGAAAACAAAAATATTTTGAAGGGTAAATAAGAGTACAAGAAGAATTCAACAGCCATAGGACAAGTACAACAGTGATAACAAAATCAACTCATTGATTTAAGTAACAAAGAATTGAATATTTACATTATAGTTCATTTCGCCAACATTAACAACTAAGATACTCATAGTCTATATGAACTCTAGAAGGGAAATCTAGCAAATATCGAAATGTATAAATTACAAGAAATATTAATAGGCAATATTAAGAAAATCAAATCTCTTCTTTATGCTCCCAATATTTTTGGTTTCCTATCTGTCCTTAGTGAGGAAAATAAAGCAACTGATGAAGGAAAAGTTTCCATATATCTCATTCCAATAAAAAACACAAATGAAGGGAGAAATTTCAACTTTTTATTCTCATTCTTAATAAAGGTAACTTGTATTACAATTGTACAGGTGTCTAGAGTTGCTATTTCATGTTCAACAACATAAATGAAATGAAATAATGGTGATAGACAAGAATTTAACACAAACACCAAACACATCAAAAAATATGAAAGCTGTAAAGACTTCAAAAGGAGAAGAAAGCAAAGTTAAAAGCCCAGTTTAAGCTCAATAAAATAATTTTAGAAGTAAACCTAAAATTTTTCCTACATTTTAACCACGCATTCTCCGAAAAATAACTACTACAAATATAGCCTTAAATGCTTAACCTTGAAGGGCAGAATCGGCTGATAAGGGTATAGTTTGCGAAGATGAGGCCGAATAAACGAATCCCCAGTAACTGGGCATCCCAAATGCTGTTGACTTTCCTCTTTTACAGGCACAAAGGAGGAGGCCATATGTGTAATTCCACTATTATTTAGTATTCCTTCGACTGAAACGATGGAACCAAGTCTGTAACTGGTTTTATCAGTGCAAAGAGATGAAGAAATGTAGAAAAAATCAATCGTCCCCATTTATTGTAAATCAGCACAATAAGAAGCATCAATCTCATGATGATTGGAAAAATTCACATGACAAGGACAACATATACCTTTGACAGACATTGAAGAATGAGATTGCAATAAGCAGGCACGAGAAAGAATTTGAGGAAAAAACAAATTTTGGCTAGGACAATATATGTTATTATTAATATCCAATAATACACTTGATCAATCACAGATGTCTCCTTCTGAACACAGATTATGGAATTTAAAGAGATGAACTTTGAAGTTATATTCGCTACCTTTATTATTCTGATACTCAAACATTGAAATAGAGTAATCTTTTTTCGAGCTCCACAGTTGTGTGAGATGTAGGCTTTTAGCAGGAACATATTGTGGAACAAAAGTAGAATCATTCTTTCGCATAGCTTACAGAAAGTAACATAAGTTCAAAGTTAAACCCAAAATGTACTATGTTTGACCCCAAAACAAGGGCAGATAAGCAAGGAGAGTCTGACAAATCCAAATGCAAAAGACTACTTATATATCATGAGTGAGACTGACCTGCAAAGCAAAAAATTTAGTAGTTAAGTTTTGTGTATTTGATAGAATGTGAACCGTAATTTCCACTGAGATCACGTAACCTTAAATGATAGACCGATCGTGTTACTTTTTTCCCCTTAATTTACCTTTCTAGGATTCACTTTGTTTGTGCTTAGATTAGGAGATCCGAGGCTTTCAACAAGCCATGTGTTTACTGGCACTCGAGACAGAAAGTATGAACTGTAGATATATATAAAGAACAAATTGCCAAGATTTGAAGTTCAGGGAAAACAGAACAGATTTCCCACTATTTCTACTTAGTCCTCCATAAATCATAAGGACGATTTCCAAATGTAGAAAGCAAAAGAAAAAGTAAAGCCACCAAATGAACATTCTTGAAAGAGAAAAAGGAACACTAATCTTTTAGCTGAAACAACTCTAAGTATTATGTCCCAGGTCCAATCAACCTTGGACATAAATACTTTTGATATCTAATTAATGCAATTTAATGGCAAGTCTATTATTTAATTAATAGACAATTAAATAAATAATAGAGCCCATAGATTCAAAACTTCGCAATTTGTTAATCACAAGGAGATGTGATTGTGAGATACAAATTACATATGATTGAATCTTAAATCGTCCGTGGTCGTAAGTAATAACGAGATACGAATATCGTTATTATGGATAGATCATCATGTGTGACATTTCTTACTTGTGAAGTAAGTAACTGATCTCACAAACTAAAGTGTGGTGACACTTAAATGAACACGTGGATGTTTTGTTATAGAACAAAACATTGGAGACCCACTGAGAGATTCCACATGGATAACTATCTGAGTGTCAGTGGTTAATCTCTAATGTTCGGTAGTGGGATTGGTCCTTTGACTTAAAGTTGTCATAGTATCTTATATGAGGACAGTCATGTTTTGACGATGTTGGATGTTGCTCTGCCAATGGCCGCTAATAAGACATCATTCGGGTATATCAAGAATCGAATGAAGGTTGTGAATGATCAATAAAGGATTCGTCACTCTTAGATAGTAGGAGATTATGATCAGCATTTCATTCAATTAAGTCGATAACGAAATCTTTGGCCAATGTGTACTCATAAGTCGAAAAGGAGTTTTCGACTTAGATTGACTTAATAGTGGAGTTAAAGATATGATCGATATTAGGGATTGACATACTTCCATATCTCGTAATTGATCGTATCATATTGACGAAGGGATTATAGTTTTACGGTAAATGAACGAGTTTGGTTTTGTCATACCACACGACATTTCCTGTCACATGTATTGCCCTGACACATTGTTAGATGTCAATCTAAGACGACGAGTGTGAATTGGTAATAAATTAAAAGGGTGTTTTAATTTATCAATTTTGATTAGATCAAAATAATATTTCACGTCGTTAGGTATCGTGATCGGGAACCTAATGGGTCGCACACAAAAGAGAATTAGAAGATTGCAATTTGTCAATTAATTAATTTAACAATCGTTGAATAAATTAATTAATTGGGTTGGTTATTTATAGGTCCGAATTAATTAATTGGATTAATTAATTCACGGACCGAATTTAATTAAATGACTTAATTAAATATTGGATCGGACCGGACCCGTTTGGACTTATATAAATACATGGCTAGGGTTTTCAATCCATATAATTTTCTCATAATTTCTTGCTAGTACAAGAGGAGAAAACCATGGTAGCTGCAATCTGTTCTCTGTGTGGATCACCGTTGGATGCTGGACAATTGGACAGCTGTGGGTGGCGAATTAAGATCATTGGTACAAAGAAAAAGTAAAGGGGTTTGCAGATCTAGAAAAATGTATGACTTTTATCACAATTTATATCTAAACACAAAGATGAATCCTGGTGGGAATCAAAAATTACTTTAATTTCCGTAGCGCATGTTAAGTAGATTCACAATAGTGCTATTAGAGTCTCCTTTGTGTTTGGTAGAAATTGATTTGCGTGATTGAACAGTCAAATGTTGATTGTTATTATTTTTCTCGTTTCTAGCAATTAAGTGGAAATTTAATTGTATATTTTTGAAATCTGATTCGAAAAAAAATGATTGAAACAAATGTACTGGCAGTTGGCAACACGGTGATCGCCGCCAACCTTCGACGGCGCTGCACTCGGGGAGGAGAGCAGTCGCGTCCGTCGCTGCGTGAGGGAGCAGCGCTGCCCGCTGCCGCAACGGGCTGGAACCGACGAATTTCTAGGGTTTCCTTTTCTCAGAGACGTGTGGCAGATTTTGGGGACGGGGACTGCCTTTGCAATTTGTGAGATTTTGGGGGCCTCTTGTAATTAATAGAAAAGGGGGTCAATTGTAAATTTTAAATGAGGGGTCAGTCATGCGAATTTTGTAATTGTGCGACCTTCTGTGTAATTTTGAAACTTGGGCCAATTTGCAAATTTTAAAATTGTTTTGAATTTGAATTTTAAAATGATTTTAAAATTGTATTTTAATGGCTTTGACCTATAATTTGATTTTGAACCGAGTTAAAGTTTTATTTAAAATTGAAAACTTCCATATTTTTGTTAAAATTGGTTTTTAACTTAAATATTAAACTTGGACCCTAAATTGAATTTTATTTTATTTAGAAATATTATTCTAGATTAAAATATCATTTCAATTTAAATTAGAGCTTGACTCTAATTAAATATTTAATTAAAATCTGATTTTAATTAATTATTCACCCTGAATATATTCTAAAAATTAGAATTGAATTCTAAGTTAACATTTAATTAAAATTTGATTTTAATAAAATTGTGTCACCCTAACATTCTTCTCGAAATTAGAGTTGGACTCTAATATGGTATTTAATTGAAATTTGACTTTAATTAAAATAAGTTCGCCTATAATCTTGGAATTAGAGTTGGACTCTAATCTTATTATTTAATTAAAATTTGATTTTAATTAAATTCAAACGCCTTAAGTTTTGAAATTAGAGTTGGACTCTAATCTTGTTATTTAATTAAAATTTGATTTTAATTAAATAATTCCGCCCTATAATTGTGGAATTAAAGTTGGACTCGAGTTCAATATTTAATTAAAATCTGATTTTAATTAAATATGCCCGTTAATTAAAATAATTGATTAATATGATTAATTAATTATTTAATTGTTTCAATCCATTTGTCCAAAAGAGTTTAGGCGACCTTAATTGCTAGAAACTTGAAACATATTTGCATATAATATTAGATATTATATAGGCATACATTTATGTGATGAATGTATTACTAGTGGACGATTATGGATTCGACCATGTGAATGTGTTAATGGTTAATTTTATTCTTGTGATGTTTTGGGCTGGTGAGCCATTATTATTGTTATTATTATGGGCCCGCGAACTCTTAATCATTTTGGACTTGCGAAGCTGTTATTATTAATATTATTACTATGGGCTTGCGAGTCCAATTTCATTTAGGCATGCTTGCCAACTAGTATAGGATACAGGTTGCAGCTGGACTAATTGAAGAAACAAGAAGAGGATGAGACCATGGAGATGGTGCATTGATATTGAATCAATACTATACCCCTTAGTAATTGATCAACTAGTTTTCCTTATGACTCAGGAAGACTAGATAGTAAAAGTCCATAATCGTCCACACTATTATATTATGTTATATATATTTATTTGCAAGGTAGATGTATAATAAAATATATATTACTATTACAATGAGACATTTGAATGCAAAATCCCTCCATAAAATATTAAGTCACATCCATAATCGCCTTCCATCATTATAATGAAAAACCAGAATTCCAAATCGTTTCAATTTGTTGAGTACACTCAAGGCATTAGGGATATGTTTGACACTATGAAATATTTGATATTTATGAATGACGGGTTTGACTTAATTGGAATTTATTTTTTATTGAATACACTCAAGGAGATAAATTTTAGAGGCATGTTAAGCTAACACGTAAGATGTGTGAAAACAAAGAGTTATCAGCTTAATGATCTGGGAGTTGTATGGAGATACAATTGATAATAGTATCTACCATTATATTAAGGCTTGTTGAGTACACTCAAGGTCTTAATATAATAGATGAGATCCTAGCCCACTGAGAGTTAAGTATAGACTCTATAAATTTAAGTGAGAGGGTCATAAATTTTAGTTAAACAGTGGGAGCATAATTAATTTAATAAAAGTCTATGTTAAATTAATCGATACATTTTATATATTATTCATTTTTTTTTCGTCGTTTACATTGAATCTTAAGTAACCATATGTTTTGAATGGCATACTAGATACCAACAACCAAACTAGATTTTCTTGTTGACACCTCAATTTGAGAATTGTTCTCATGTATGAGAAAATTGGTCACGTCCTTAAGTAGCCCTTTCCAGAGACACCTGCTGATGACTCAATTAAAGAAGAGGTGGCTACTGTAATAAACACAGTGATAACAATAGTATTGCAACATGTGTGATGTTTGCATTACGTCACCTTAGTTACAAAAGCAACTTGAGAGTATAGATGTTGACGCGTGATTTTTCATTTCAAAGAGTTGTATGATAATAATCATGTGTGGAAGGATGCAAGACTTTCAAGCAATTATACCGATGCAAAATGACAGAGCAATCTTCAGTCAGTGCTAAGGTACTGAAGGTGATTGACGTTGAAAAGTGTCTCAATTGAGTTCAATCATAAGCCATGAACTAAGTATTGACTTTGTTCTGCAATCTCTGTAGGAAAGAGCTATTCACAACTAATTATGAATTATGATATGAATAAATTCGAATGCATACTCATTAAGTTGCTTAACATGCTTAAAACCGTTGAGCCCACTATCAAAGTTACAAGTGGGCAAGCCATTGACTCCTCTAAGGGTATTAAGAGGAAGTCTAAAGGAGCTTTGGGAAAATGTCCAATATGGCTAAGACTGTCAAAGCGAAGGACAATATCAAATCTAATGACTTTTGGTTTCATTATAGAATGAAAGGTTATTGGCAGAAATATTGCAAGGCTTACGTCTACTTCATGAGTTTCTTAGGTATTTGATACTATATGTAAATATTATATTTATACAAATATGGAGAAATTAAATAGAAGTAGACCACTGCGAAAGAGAGAAGTTGACCTACACGTTGAATATAAGCAAATGTTACTGCATTGCCTGTAGGAACATACTTCTTACTGTTGCCTTTTGGCTTAGTTTTGGAATTAGAGAAATGTTGCTTTGTACCCACCATAACTGGAATATTAAAATGAATTTCATATTTAGACATGAACTATTTAAGATCTTGATTAAAATCTTAATAATTATGGTAAGTTACAAAAATAACATTTATATTCTAAATACTAAGCATTCTATAATGAGTATAGAAATTAAGAGGCATAAAAGTGATAATCTAAATAATACCTAAATTTGACATTGCAGACTTGGTCATATAGATGAAATGCAATTCCAATACTACATAGAGATATATATGTGGAATCAATTGATTTTGAATCATTTGACAAGTGCATATCATGCCTATTAGGTACAATGACCAAATCTCCTTTTATTTGAAAGGGAGAATTGTCTGCATAATTATTTGCATTATACATAGTGATATATATGGACCTATGTTAATTAATGTCAGATAAGGTTTCTCTTATGTCATCAATTATCATGTATACTTGATGAAATTCAAGCATGAAGTTCTTGAAAGGTTCAAAGGATTCAATCTAGAAATAGAGAAACAAATATGTAAAGATATCTTCATGTTAAGATTTGATCGACATGGGATTATCTTAAAGATTAAAATCTAGATTATCTAAGAGAGATTGAGATTCTCTTACAGTGGACTCCTCCATATAAACTGCAGTATAGTGGTGTATCTAAAAGGAGGAATCGTTAACTATTAGATATAGCGCGATGAATAACAAGCCATGCAAATCTCCCAAAATTGTTTTGGGGTCATGCATTGATTGCAATGTGCAACACACTAAATCATGTAACATCTAAGTTGGTTAACAGAACTTCATACGAGTTATGGAAATGCAGTAGTCTCAATTTATCTCATATAAAAGTTTTGGGCTATAACGCTTATTTGAAGTGCCTTAAATCGGATAAGTTTGAGACTAAATCCGATAAATACATATTTGTGGGATATTCAAAGCAGACATTTGAATATAAATTCTATTATTGTGAAGAAAGTCTTCATCTCACGACATATCGTCTTCTTAGAGAAAATGTTTACTCTAGGGGAGGACAGTGGGAGCAAAATAGAACATGAAAGAGTTCAAGAGTCCACAAATATAGTTAGCTAAGTAGATGAATCCAAGTTTGATCACATATCTGATATAGGACATACTCTTAATCAGGGAGTAGAGACTCCTGAGGACATGTCAGCAGCTATGTGAGTCTAATAGGATCATTCGACCTTCAAAAAGGTGAGAATCCGTGATTACTAATCAGGTATTACTGATCCAGGATGATGAACCTACTAATTGCACCAAAATAAAGTCAAGTGTTGACTTAAAAGAGACAGCAAGAGATCATGAAACTTGAGATGAACTTGGCGTATGTGAACAAGGTTTGGACCTTGGTCGAGCCTCCTGATGGAATAAAATTCATAAGTTTTTGTAAATAGTTAACAAGGAAAATGTCGATATGGATGGGAATATCTATATATACAAAGCAAGGCTATAGCAAAGGTTAAGTGTTGACCTTGGTGAAACCTTTCTCCTGTAACATTGCCGAAGTCCATTCGGATTTTGCTTGCAACAGTTGCATATTGTGACTATAGGTTAAGAGAAGTCTCTTGGAGCTTCAATCTTCGATTTGATGAAAAAGTCAAAGTGTTTGATTTTATCAAATTTGAAGACGAATTGTGTGTTTACAAGAAGATAGTGGGAGCATTGTCGTATTCCTAATATTATAGAAAATGATATCCCTATGTTTCAATCATTGAAATAATGGTTGTTAAAGGATTTATTCATAAACGATATGGGAGAACCAACTTGATCTATAGAGGTAGATCTAGAAGATTGTTTAATTCATCCCAATTTACATAGATGGAATCTTGAGAAGATTTTATATGGAGAAACTGGTTTACTCTTAAGCGGTATGTTGGAAAGGTTCCAAACGTGAAGCAACCATTGATTCAATAGTAAAAACCTAATACATGATTGTTTCAGAAGTAACAAAGAGTTACAATGTGGATCATGATGTTCATAAATGAACTTGGAGTAGTTCCTGATATTGTTGATCACATGTCATTGTACTGTAATAACAATACAGCCATTGCGAAAGCATAGGAACTAAGGTCTTATCAATGATCCAAACATGTATTAAGGTGGTATAATCTCATCGGAGAGATAATACATAGAAATGACGTAAAGAGAAGAACAAATTCTCACATTTAATAATATTGCAAATCCACTAACAAAGATTTGTCGTAGCATAAATATGATCATCATGTAGACTCTTATGATATTGGATACATAAGTGATAGGATCTAGTGCAAGTGGGAGTTTGTAAGTATTATGCCCTAAGTTCAATCAACCTTGGACATAAATGTTTTTGATATATAATTAATGCAATTTAATGGTAGATCTATTATTTAATTAATAGACAATTAAATAAATAATAGAGTCCATAGATTCAAATATTCGTAATTTGTTAATCACAAGGAGTTGTGATTGTGAGATACAAATTACATATGATTGAATCTTAAATCGTCCGTGGTCGTAAGTAATAACGAGATACGGATATAGTTATTACGGATAGATCATCACGTATGGCATTTCTTACTTGTGAAGTAAGTAGCTGATCTCGCAAGTTAAAGTGTGGTGACACTTAAATGAACACGTGGATGTTTTTTTATAGAACAAAACATTGGAGACCCACCGAGAAATTCCACATGGATAACTATTTGAGTGTCAGTGGTTAATCTCTAATGTTCGGTAGTGGGATTGGTCCTTTGACTTGAGGTCGTTATAGTATCTTATATGAGGACAATCATGTTTTGACGGTATTGGATGTTGCTCTGCCAAGGGCCGCTAATACAGTATCGTTTAGGTATGTCAAGAATCGTATGAAAGTTGTAAATGACCAATAGAGGATTCGTCACTCTTAGATAGTAGGAGATTATGATCTGCGTTTCATTCAATTAAGTCGATAACAAAATCCTTGGCCAAGGTGTACTCATAAGTAGAAAAGGAGTTTTCGACTTAGATTGACTTAATTGTGGAGTGAAAGATATGATCGATATTCGGGATTGACACACTTCCATATCTCGTAATTGATCGGATCATATTGACGAATGGATTATAGTTTCACGGTAAATGAACGAGTTTGGTTTTGTCATACCACATGACATTTCTCGTCACATGTATTGCTTTGACACATTGCTAGATGTCAATCTGGGACGGCGAGTGTGAATTGGTGATAAATTAAAAGGGTGTTTTAATTTATCAATTTTGATTAGATCAAAATAATATTTCACGTCGTTAGGCATCGTGATCGGGAACCTGATGGGTCGCACACAAAAGAGAATTAGAAGATTGCAATTTGTTAATTAATCAATTTAACAATCGTTGGATAAATTAATTAATTTGATTGGTTATTTATAGGCCCGAATTAATTAATTTGATTAATTAATTTACGGACCGAATTTAATTAAATGATTTAATTAAATATTGGACCGAACCAGGCCAGACCCGTTTGGGCTTATATAAATACATGGCTAGGATTTTCAATTCATATAGTTTTCTCATAATTTCTTGCTAACACAAGAGGAGAAAATTCTGATAGCTGCAATCTGTTCTCTATGTGGATCACCGTTGAAGACTGGACAATTGGATAGCTATGGGTGGCGAATCAAGATCATTGGTACAAAGAAAAAGGAAAGGGGTTTGCAAATCTAGAAAAAAGGTTTGACTTTTATCACAATTTCTATCTAAACACAAAGATGAATCCTGATGGGAATCGAAAATTACTTTAATTTCCGCTGCGCATGTTAAGTAGATTCCCAACAACAACAACAACCTTCATTTTCTTCCGCACTCTTCTCATAAAAGAACATTAATTTACTCACGAAAAAAATGAAATGAAAGAGCTTAAACATTAGTAAATCAAAAGTACAAAAGATAAACTTATAATCAATGATTGCCCATTGAAATCAGAAGCATTTACAACAAGCATTTCCTCTATGTGTACAAAAGGAGTCACAAAATCAGACAGAGGCCAGTCTATGCAAATCGAAAGAGGAAAAATATTCCACGCGATAAAATGACCATGGAAACCAGAAATCTATACGTTAAGCATTTAATATTTATTGAAGTTTAATATACAAATCCAACATAAAAATAACAAAGAATATTTAACCAATGAAATTGAACAAACCAATGCAAATCAAACTCTGAAATCTTGCAAAAATTAGCCACGAAATCTGTGAAAATGTTAAAACCAAGTAATAGCTTTTAAGTAACATGAAGTTGATAGTTTCTCTTATTTTCACACATTTCAGACTTGAAAACCAAATGAAGAATTCATCAGTTGATTACCATATTCACCGTGAGATTGTTTTAGTAATCTGGAGGAGTGATATATGTAGAAGTCCTAGATCTAGTGCTTCAAAATTATACAAAAATTAAACAGAAAATTCATAAGAAGCAGCATAAGAAGCATACCACCTCATGATCATTTTTGTCCTGATGTTTACCAAAAATATCCTCAGTGTGATTCATTTTCTTAACGTTGTTTGGAAACAACTTCCTATGGAGCAATTAGAA
>NW_019233649.1:116628-119823 GCF_002742605.1 Olea europaea var. sylvestris
ACCAACAAAATCAAGTGTTTGTCCTTAAGATTTATTATTGTCATTGCAAAACATGGACAAATTGAAAATTGTATTCTTTTGAAAGGGAAAGGGATTTTGTTGCTTTGAAGTATAAAAGGTATCCTAGGAAGAAATACCTTTTTTTCCTTTATAAACTCCAACTGCAATTTCAGCATCAATAATATTTCTTCGAAAACTTTTACAAATAAATCTAGTTCCATTACAGAGACCTTCCGAAGGATTAATGTTTCCAAGTAACATGACAGGACAATTTGATTTTAGTATTAGTTCGTGTGGGGGTACACCATTCGGAGTTAAACTATTTAAAAAGTCTTCCTGCATACTTTGGTCAGTCGTATCAATAGCTTCATCAAAACTAAAATAAGTGAAAGAGTCTCCAGGAAAGCGGCTAATTAACAAATTATTGATTTCATCAACGTACTCATTTTTCGAAGTTGAAATAACTCTATTAATCATGTAATGAAGAATGTCAACATAATGATTGAAATTTGGGTAAACTGTATCTATTAATGACTATAAAGAAGTGATGTGTTCTTCGAAATGTATAGTTATTTTAGGCAGAAGTTGTATCATATTACATGAATGTTTTTCTACAGATCTATCTCCAATATCGAGTAAATATTTAGAAAACGATGTATCTAATCGCACTCTCATATTTTCACTTAATCTTAGTTTTGTAAATAAAGGGCATAAGTAGAGTTAACAAGACTTACTCCTATTACATCGTCTTTACTACCTCTTTGAACTATAGGTAGAACTTGACGAAAATCTCCTCATAAGACAACAACTTTACCTCCAAATGGGAATTCACATTCATTAACATCTCTTAACATTTTATCTAATGCTTCAACTACATATCGATTTACCATTGGAGCTTTATCCCATATAATTAGTTTTGTCATTAGAAAATGTTCAGCAAGAGCACTCTGTTTACTAATGTTACATATTGTGTCATTACAAGTTTCTAGAGGTATTTTAAATTTAGAATGTGCAGTTTGTAAACCAGGCAAAAGACCAGCTACAACACCAGGAGATACTGTTGCTAAAGCAATCAATTGTCTTGACCTTACAGTACCTAGTAATGCACGGCATAAAAAGATTTTGCCCGTTCCACCAGGACCATCAACAAAGAACATGCTACTAACATTAATGTCTACTTTACTTAAAACTGTATTATATGCCTTTTTTTGTTCAGTATTAAGTTGATGGGACACATAATATCTATTTCTGACACATTAATGCTTAGTTCATCTTTTATTACTCTAGCGACGTATTCATTTTCATGTAGATGTACGTTATATGATACAAAATCGTAACTATTAATGGATTTACCAGAAAGTTCTAAAGTTGCATAAATTTCTAAAAGAGCTTTGAGCTCAACAATTTGCAATGACATACCAGCACGTATGAAATCCTCAATCATAAAAATTTTGAATTTGTTCTACAGATTTTTTGGATCATTCGGAGCACATAGAGTTAGAATTGTTGCAAAAAGACGACGAAATGGAGTAAGCATTTGATACTCTGAAGTTTCCTACAAATATAAATCACAATTAGCGTCTCCATTAAGTAAACCATGTAAAAGTGCCGCTTCCCGAAAAGACGATGTTTCAACACCATTTACAATTTTTAAAGCTCGATATGACGTTGCGTCTCTAATATGATTTAACAAAATACGCAAGTAATATCTTTTCCCTTCATTTGGACTTGATGCAACTACTCTACCGATACAAACACCTTTTTTTTTAGGGCTCCAACATTTACGATGTGAGTCCCAAACAAAAAAATTCTGAAAATTGTTTATATAAAAGAGTTGTAGCCTTTTTGTCAACAATATTCATGTGGAAAAATTTCGTTAACATGGTCTTTTTGAAAAAGTCTGTACTTACAATTTTCTCAAGATTGTCGAAACTTTTGTATGTAACGAAATTATTACTTTTGAGGTGTAATTGAAGAATAACAATTGGATGATTTATTTTTGAAAGAATAAAACTGAAAATTCTCCATAATGCTTCAGGAGGAGAAATCCATCTAGCTGTCTAAAAAGTTTTAATCTCATCAACCACATGTTCCTCAGAATGCACTGAGAAACCAATTCTATCATGTCCCTTATTTACATATTTATACAAATATTTCACAGCTTTGATGGTTGAACAAATTTCTACATTCATATGACAATTAAATTTAGCCAAGAGATATGGATTGTAAGGTACAATCCATCTGTTATCTAACTATTGTCCTCTAACTTTCACTTTCTTCCCATTATTTAAACATCTATATGTTGGGTATGAAAATTCATCTAACAATGTCTCTGAGGCATAATCCTTTGGGAAATGACTTATGCATTGTTTATTTCTATTCATACATACATTTGTTGGATTTAAAATACCACAAAGACCATGTATCATGTGAGCAACAACAACAGAGTATAAATGAGGGTAAGTTTGTTTGTCTGGAATCTCAGTGCTGACAAATTTATCTACAGATTCAGGAGCTATATATATAAATATATATATATATAGCTTTAGAAGTATACACTTTGTTAACTTTTCAGAAAATTGTAGTTGATACTCTATTTCATTTTCAGTATCAAAAAAATAGAGCTGCATATAAGAAGGGCGATTGTTTTGTACAAGAATGTTATTTATAAAATGATATATTTGACCTTGAATTCTGAAGGTATAGATTCCTTTGTTTCTTTTGCACAAATCTTTATCATAATGCACACCAAATGAAGTGAATGAGAAATTACTATTGTAAGTTCGTACGTAAGTTTTAAATTCAACGGATTCAGTAGAATTTGATGTAAATAAATGATGTAATTCATCTGGGGTATGATTCGCTTTCAATCTAATAGCTCCATCACAACAACAAAAACCTTTCGGTTCATCTTTAAATTTTAGAGCCTCACAATATTCACATGACACAGGACAAGGTAATACATGTGATTTGTTTGGTATCGAAAACAAACCTTCATTTGCTGTAAATATTGATAGCATTAGCTCTGAATGAACACCAAGCTGATGGGTATAAGTCGCAGAATAGCTACCTATCATTGAAAACCACATTAGAATCTACAAAAGACATCCCTTTAAAAAAATGTAAAACATGGTTATAAATTCAATTTTTGACAAAAGAAATATATCAAATAAACTTATTTGGTCCAACATCAAT
>NW_019233649.1:120003-122943 GCF_002742605.1 Olea europaea var. sylvestris
TTTTAATAAAATATAATTATCGGCTCGAATAACAAATCATCACATAAGATAATTATTGCATTCGCTCACTATAAATAACAAATCATCATAAGATAATTACTGGCTCGAGTAACAAATCATCACATAAGATAAATATTGCATTCGCACTATAAATAACAACATTCTCCCTTAAAACTATTCTTTTTTCAAATTCTCCTTATCATGCAAGACAAATACAAAATGAAAAATAAAAGTATCCTAGCAAACACACCCTAGAGTTGTGTGTGATATCACGTGAATAAGAATAAGAAAGCGCATGAAGATTATATTGGATTATATAAATTGTGTTCACACGTATTTTCATTGCTAATGGTAATCCTAAGCAAAAAGTAGAGTTGTTTCATATCGTACTTGGATACATATGTTTAACATGCTTATAAGTTCAATAAACAAAAGCCAGTACGACAAATGGAGTTGTAGGGAGTTAGATATGGTGGATTGTGGACATAAGCATGCAAAAAAGAACCAAAATGCATATTTGAAATTCTCAAGTAACTACTCCTGCTCTTGCTTTTTGTTTGCTGGCAATGAACTTCATGTGTAAACATTCTTCCAATTGGTGGGCGATTTCTTGATGTTTTATGTTTGCATTATGGGTTGAAGAGATGTTTAGTGTTTAGTTGTATTCAAATAAGCTTCAAATTCACATATATATAATCATCGAAAAATATCTTAGATGCTCACTTTAGTTGCTCAAAATCAACATACATCAAGAAAAAAATAAACAAATCTGGAAGGAACACAAAGTTTCACCTCAAAATTCATAAATAAGAACAATAGCATCCAAAGGATTTTTTAGAATTAATAGCTTTTACACACGCCTTCATTTACTGGAAAAACAGGTTTGTGCATATATATTTTGGTCAAATAAAATAGATAATGAGATCCACCATCCATAATTACACAGTCACACGTACTTGAAGTTGATTAATTTCTATACACAAAATTTAGCTAACGTGTATAAAGAAAATTCCCAATTTGAGTCATTTGGGAACAGTCACACCGGAAACTTCTCTACTCGAACCACTTATCTTCCAAAAAAAAATTACATCAAACAAAAGATTATATTATTCTAAATACTTAAATGTGTGGGTAGATACCAACGTCGGCCACACACTACTTCTATGAATAGATAGGCAGAATTACCTCGTCATCATTGTCACACTTCTTTTTGAAACCTATAAAAATATATTACCAACCGAAGACCTAGAGAAATAAGCACAAAATAAATACAGAAAATAATCGAACACCAAAAACAAGTTAAGAGGGGATATCTCACTGATAAAATAACAAACTTGTCTTTAAATAAAATTAGAGACATCATAGCGATACATGGTTAAAAAAAAGGAGAACTATTAAGTTAGTCACAGAAGTTTTAAATGGAAAAGTGTTCCCCATAAAGACACAGAGATGGGAAAGCGAATTTGTAAAGGGAAACAAGATACAATTGAATTTGCAAAAAACCTACAAGCAGTTTAGAGGCATTTAAGATAATAAAGTATCAAGTTCAATGACACGTAAAATGAAAAATGAGGATATAGAGAGCTATCCATAGGACTTCAATAATAGCAATAAGAGTACAATGGCTGAAGGAATGATGATTAAAATAGGTTTCCATTACCAAAATAATCTTTAGACGAGACGCATTCTAGTTCAAACCAGTTTCAGTGGCCTGAGCACGTATCACAGCAGGCAAACTTGACGTTTCATATGCACAGACCAGAGTTTCGTCCAAGTCAAGAACCACCTGCTCACAGTAAATGGGCGAGAATGGAAAAGCAATTTTATGTCGCAGTTAAGCATCTTTAGACAGGAAAAACTTTGTCAGCCTAATAACGATTTGAGATGAACAATTTCTTCAGATGTTCTGCAGAATTTATTTAGTTGTTTATCTTATATCAGGATAAAAGTTTACAAAGTCTTCATTATGACTCACTCAAGAGTTAGTAATCCATCATGTGATCTACCTTTCCCTATTTTATTTGGCAGGTAACTCTTATCCTTGATCAAATCCTCCAACCCTAATCCCCTCGTGCATGGGAGAAAGAATACGGTATTCTTGCAATTCGTTGAGTTCTTAAGGCCATATCCCCAACACGTGAGACTAATTATATAAAAATGTTTATGTTTCCATTTATTTTTTCTTGGAGTCATTGGTCAACTAAAAGAAAATCAAACTTTAATAGATCAGTCGCAGTGAAATGGCATGCAAAATTCCCGAAAACATGCCGTGTTACTTTCAGATCGCAGAAATTACGTACTATGTCGTTAGTTAAATAAATTGAATCAAAAGGCAAAAAATCAACTTGATAAGTGTAATTTGTGCACTTAATTAAGTCATATGTCTAAACTTTTACGTCGTCAAACTATTAATTTTTATCTAACTAGGTTAATTTTCATTTGGCTTTTAGTGATTGACTCGTTTGAAACACTTGGAAAAGGATGAAAGATTAATCAGTTATCTGATGCAAAGTTTGGAGATCAAATTTCATACTTTGAAAGTAGAGGACTAGAAGAAAATACTAAATTAAATGGGCCTAAGTTTTGGACTTAAAGTTGGATTTAAATTCATTGAACAATTGAATTCCTAAGTCAACAAAAAGGAAGTGGACTTCGAATGAGAGACAAAAACATAGGCTGTTGTGGCTGATTTTTATAAAGATACAAAACAAACAATTGGGCCTTGGATTGGAGTCAAAAAAGATATAGGGTTGTCCAATGGGAGGAGATATCACTACTGCATAAAAAAGGCAATGTTTCACTACTGTAAAAAGAATAGTAGATTCTTTCATTTTATCTCACTGTAGCTTTTTTTTTATTTTATTGAGAGAAAGCAACGACATCGTTTATCTTATGTGTTTGATATAGTGATTTTGTTGCTTTTTCTTAATTTACGCGGCG
>NW_019233649.1:122988-162614 GCF_002742605.1 Olea europaea var. sylvestris
AAATTACATAATCTATCAAATATAATTTTTAAAATTAATTTTTATAAAGTAATATGTTTTTATGATTTTTTTTTTTTTTGTAAAGTAATAATGGAAACTCATACTCAAGCCTCCATAACAAGCATGAGTCTAATGGATTATGGAGCCTCCGTTACATGGAGGCTCAACCGCTCAAGACACGAAGGCTCATGTCTTGAGCCTCCATAATAATGGAGGCATCATTATTATGTATGGAGGCTCAAATATGAGCCTCCATAATTTATGAAATTAATAAAAAATTAATTATTTTTTTATTTTTTAGTACTATTATATTTCACCTTCCAAAAAATTAAAAAAAAATCATAAAAACATATTACTTTATAAAAATTAATTTTAAAAATTATATTTGATATATTATGTAATTTTGAAACACAATCTAACATATTAAGATTAGAATTATTTCATGATAAAAATGAAATGGTAATACAAATTCATTTCTTGAAAAATAAATATATTCATTTGTTAACATGTTTGGTATTCAATTTTTAAAATTTATTTTTATTCAAACATATTTTCAATCATATATTTATGGAATTCACACTTTTGCTCTTGAATTAATCCCCTCAATAAATTATTATTTAAACGGTTTGTAAATATTTTGATTGATATTATTTTTTAGTCATCCAAATAATTACTATATACCTTTTACGCACATATATAAAAATAATATTTTTATTTATAATATTTTTATTTAAACTTACTTATGTGCTCAAAAATAAATTTTCTAAAGATACATGGTTGATAGCGTGAGAAAATGGTGAAAGAGATAGTATGGAGAAATAGAGAAGCATGGTTGTAGCGTATAAAAATGGAGAAAGAGTGAACCTCCATTATTTTATGCATTTTTATTTTAAGAATATTAAAAAAATTAAGTTGATTAAATTAAATTAAATTATTGTACTGAGAGCCAATAAAGAAAAAAATACATTTTGGAACCTATGTAATTACGGAAGCTCAAGCGCACATGAGCCTCCGTTAAACTGAGGCTTGTGTTGAGGCCTCTAGAATTACGGAGGCTAAAGAGCCTCCGTAATTTTGGAGGCCAACATGTGGCCTCCGTTATTACGGAGGCCTCCATAATTATGCCTCCAGAATTCTGGAGGCCATGAGGCTTCCATAATAACGGAGGCCTCCATAATATTTTATTTTTTAAAATTAATAAAAATTTAATTATTTTATATTTTTTAGTACTATTATATTTCACCTTTCAAAAAAAATAATAAAAATATATTACTTTATAAAAATTAATTTAAAAAATTATATTTGATAGATTATGTAATTTCATGCATCCTACGTTAATTTAATGAACTAAACGATTAGATTTTATCAAATATTTCGAATCTTCAACCAATTTTGAAAAATCTACAATTTTGACGCTAATAAAAATACAATAAATACAAAACTCGTGCAACGCACGTGTCAAAGACTAGTTCTGGGAGAAAAAAGGAGTCGGGGGAGAAATAATTAGAAGAGAATTGAAATTGGGTTTTGAGAAAAAAAAAATAGCTGGCTGAAATTCATTGAAAAAAGGCCGCCTTTTGGAAATATATACACATATAATTGGGCAGCAATTGGTGAGTAAAACTGGGAAGTAATATTGGGTTGAATTAGGAATTCTTCTTGGAGATTATTACACACCGAGGTGGAAACACACAAGAAATAGAGGGCTGCTGGAATTGAAAAAGAGACGCATATAATTGCGTGGCCTACTGCTGAATTAATAGACATATTGGCGGCTGAATTTGGGGATTGGAGAGAGAGATTTCATATACAAAGAGCCATACAACATGCCAACTGGGGGAATTAATAACGCATCAGTTTGGAGTTGCTGGGGATTTAAAAAGGCAGCTGGGAAAGAAGAAAAAAAAGGCAGGTAATTGGAGGAAAATATACACAATTGCCTGTTGTTGGGTACGTGATATACATCAATAGGTGACTGATTTTGGAGAGATCTAATGATTTATCCAACAGAAAACGAAAAAAAAAAGGCAGAAAAGAAGTGTCCCATTTTGGAGTCAACAAAATCGGCTACCTTGGAAATTTATATAAAGAAAAACAACTGTAACTGGGAATACAAAACAGTTCTGCTTCTGAGCCAGGCTCAGAAATAGGGTAAAAAACAGGAGGCTGAGGTGATGTTTCTGAGTAAAAAACAGGGGGCTGAGGTGGCATCACCTCAACCCCCAGATGCCATACATTTTTTTTTCCAGATCTTTCCACCTCGGCACCCTATTTTTTGGCATGGACAAGAGGCATTTTCGAATACAAAATCATTGATGACTGCCTTGGAGACATAGAAATACACGCGCAAAAGTCAAGGAAATTGGGAATTTAATCACATTTCGTCAAATTTCGGTGATATCCTTCCACTTTTATGTGTTTAATTCCAACAGTATGCTAGGCTAATTTTTCTCACGTATTGGATAGATGACAAAATTGTTTAATTCTTAGTTTTTTATTCGAGACCTATGTTTTTATGTCAATTCTTGCATTGTGATTTCATTAATATGCATAATTAAATTGTTTTAATGCTTGTGCATTATTAGGACAATAAGTTGCTTATTTGTAGTGTTGAAAAACTCACGATAGATAGAACACTATTATTGGGACACACGGGCAATAAACGTTAGGAATAATATTTGTGACGTGGACGATCATATGTGATAATCCTAAATGTAAATGCATGTTTGCCATATGAATTCAGATTAGGAATATGATCGTCTCGTGGTAATCATAGGTTTATTATATCTTGAGAAAGAATAATAAATAATAGTGAAAATATTGATCGTCACAATTGCATGAATTGAGATAATTATCACTGGTTGAGAATTAGAATTAAGAATTGATCAGTTGCGTCAAAAATCCAATACATTTGCACATTTGATTTTTAAACCAACTTTCATTATTTTCATAAGTTTTAGTTATAAAAATTATTTAGCTATTCCTTCGATCGTCTTTCGGTTACAAATACGAATTTAAATATATCAAATATACTATAATTAATCTTTATTCCCTGTGAGACGATAACTCTCTCATCACGATTATTACATGTACAACGAACTCGTACGAGCAATTGGTGAGTAAAACTGGGAAGTAATATTGGGTTGAATTAGGAATTCTTCTTGGAGATTATTACACACCGAGGTGGAAACACACAAGAAATAGAGGGCTGCTGGAATTGAAAAAGAGACGCATATAATTGCGTGGCCTACTGCTGAATTAATAGACATATTGGCGGCTGAATTTGGGGATTGGAGAGAGAGATTTCATATACAAAGAGCCATACAACATGCCAACTGGGGGAATTAATAACGCATCAGTTTGGAGTTGCTGGGGATTTAAAAAGGCAGCTGGGAAAGAAGAAAAAAAAGGCAGGTAATTGGAGGAAAATATACACAATTGCCTGTTGTTGGGTACGTGATATACATCAATAGGTGACTGATTTTGGAGAGATCTAATGATTTATCCAACAGAAAACGAAAAAAAAAAGGCAGAAAAGAAGTGTCCCATTTTGGAGTCAACAAAATCGGCTACCTTGGAAATTTATATAAAGAAAAACAACTGTAACTGGGAATACAAAACAGTTCTGCTTCTGAGCCAGGCTCAGAAATAGGGTAAAAAACAGGAGGCTGAGGTGATGTTTCTGAGTAAAAAACAGGGGGCTGAGGTGGCATCACCTCAGCCCCCAGATCTCATACATTTTTTTTTTCTAGATCCGATGGCCGAGGTGGAAACACCTCGGCACCCTATTTTTTGGCCTGGACAAGAGGCATTTTCGAATACAAAATCATTGATGACTGCCTTGGAGACATAGAAATACACGCGCAAAAGTCAAGAAAATTGGGAATTTAATCACATTTCGTCAAATTTCGGTGATATCCTTCCACTTTTATGTGTTTAATTCCAACAGTATGCTAGGCTAATTTTTCTCACGTATTGGATAGATGACAAAATTGTTTAATTCTTAGTTTTTTATTCGAGACCTATGTTTTTATGTCAATTCTTGCATTGTGATTTCATTAATATGCATAATTAAATTGTTTTAATGCTTGTGCATTATTAGGACAATAAGTTGCTTATTTGTAGTGTTGAAAAATTCACGATAGATAGAACACTATTATTGGGACACACGGGCAATAAACGTTAGGAATAATATTTGTGGCGTGGACGATCATATGTGATAATCCTAAATGTAAATGCATGTTTGCCATATGAATTCAAATTAGGAATATGATCGTCTCGTGGTAATCATAGGTTTATTATATCTTGAGAAAGAATAATAAATAATAGTGAAAATATTGATCGTCACAATTGCATGAATTGAGATAATTATCACTGGTTGAGAATTAGAATTAAGAATTGATCAGTTGCGTCAAAAATCCAATACATTTGCACATTTGATTTTTAAACCAACTTTCATTATTTTCATAAGTTTTAGTTATAAAAATTATTTAGCTATTCCTTCGATCGTCTTTCGGTTACAAATACGAATTTAAATATATCAAATATACTATAATTAATCTTTATTCCCTGTGAGACGATAACTCTCTCATCACGATTATTACATGTACAACGAACTCGTACGCTTGTGGGATTTTGACGAACAAGTTTTTTGCACCGTTGCCGAGAAATAACGGTGTTAATTTTAGTTATTAGATATTTTAAATTCGTTTTTATTCTTATTTTTTATTTTTAGTTTATGTAAAATCCTGACGAGTCAGATCTTTTCCAATAGACCACGAAATCGAAAGGACATTCAGAAATCGTAGAAGAGTACAACATCAAGCAAGGCGAATGACCGATAATCAAAATCAACAGCAGAATCAAGTTCAACTTCACGAGCCAATACCATAGCGAAATCAACAGAGAGCCATCCAGAACGAAGCTCCTATTTTAGTTGGAGATTACGTCAATCTAATTCCCGCACCAGTGCAACCTCTGTGCTATATCCTCCCTTCGGACAACCTAATTTCCACCTCAGACCAGATGTCATCAATCTGTTTCAAAATCACCAAGACATCCGGTTCTTTGGAAAAGCTACGAAAAATCCTCATGAGCATATTTCTGCTTTTCTCATGTTATGTGAAGTGATCAGTCACGAAGGGATATCAGCAAATGCATTCCGAATGCTATTATTTCCTCATACCTTAAAGGACGCTGCTAGAGAATGGTTCCTCTGTTTACCACCAGGAAGCATTCAATCATGGAATGATATGATTCAAAAATTCACGATGAAATTTTTTCCACCCTCTTGAGTTTACCAAATTAGGAATGACATCCACAACTTCAAGCAAAAAGATCTCGAGAACTATCCTGAGGCATGGGAAAGGTTCAATTTTTTTTTCAGAAAATGCCCCAGCCTTGACATTCCTAAGCAGGCTCAATAATATCTCTTCTACTACGGTCTGAAACAGGAGTTCAGGAATATGATAGATGCTTTAGTGGGAAGATCGGTTATGAAACTTGATGTCGACGAAGCCCATGATTTGTATGAAAAAATAGCTAAAAATCAATCGTTGTGGCCAACCGATAGTGAAGCTCTAGGGAAAACATCAGGTTACACAACATGGATGTAGTGACAGCACTGGCCGTGCAAATGAAAGTTCTTACCATGAAAATGGACAATCTATCTAAGTCAGTCAACATGGTACACCAATCACCACTTGTTTGCGAACGCTGTGGAGCGGATCATGCTAGTACACGATATCCTTTGGCGTCAACACATGTTAATCAATTTGAAGAAGTAAGCTACGCGTAGAACTTTCAGAGACAGCAAAATAATCCTTTCTCCAACACATATAATTCGGGTTGGAGGAACCATCCAAAATTTTCTTGGTCCAATAATTAGGTACAAGAACAAGGAGGAAACAATCAGAATAAACCACCAGGGTTCCAACAGCAATAACAGCAAGGGAAAAAGTTATCGTTAGAAGATTTGCTGGCTCAATACATTACTAAAACTGAGACCAACTTTCAGAACTAACAAGCCTCGATCAAGAATTTGGAACAATAGGTGGGACAAATTACAGCCGCACTATCACGTAGAGATCAAGGGACATTGCCTAGCAATACTGAAACAAATCCTAAGGAGTAGGTCAAAGTAATCACTACACGTAATGGCGTCCAGTTACTAGAAATACATGTAAAGCGGCCAGCAACTGTCATAGAAAAGGCACCTACCATGGGCGAGGAGCAAGTGCATGAATCAAACAAATCCACAGAGGAAAATCAATTTGAGTCATTAAATAGTCCATAGGTGAAGGCAACTGCCCCTGTCAAAACATATGTTCCTCCGATCACATTTCCAAAAAGATTGCAAAAACATAATCTCAATAAGCAATTCCAGAAATTTTTGGATGTGTTCAAGAAGCGGCACATTAACATACGATTTGCTGAAACTTTAGCTCAATTTTCCAGCATAAATTACCACTGAAACTAAAAGACCCATGGAGTTTTACTATTCATTATAACATTGGTAATTTGTATATAGATAAGGCATCGTGTGATTTAGGAGCTAGCATTAATTTAATGCCTTTATCTCTTTTTAGGAAACTAGGTTTGGGAGAAGCAAAATCGACAATAGTTTCACTGCAGTTGGCTGACGGGTCGATCAAGCACCCCCGAGGTATTTGTGAAGATATTTTGGTGAAGGTCGACAATTTTATCTTCCCAGCGGACTTCATTATTTTGGATATGGAGGAAGATAGAGACGTCTCCCTCATATTGGGTTGCCCATTTTTAGCTACGGGATGAGCTTTGATAGATGTGCAAAAGGGTCACTTGATATTGAGGTTAACTGAAGAAGAACTGACAATCAACGTGTTTAGAGCTTTCAGATTTCAGAGCAAACAGGGTTCTTGTATGCAGATTGATGTAATAAAAGAAGCGATGTCTGAAACATTCAAACTAGATCACCCTCAGGATTCGCTTGAGGTGTGTTTAGTGCATTCTCAGGACTTACCATTGGAAAAGGAGGAAACAGAAGAATGTGCACGATATAGCAGCCATACCACCATTCTTCAAGCAACCACATCTGGAGCTCGGTGAAAAACCCACAACACCTTTACCATCTATACAACAAGCTCCAGCTCTTGAACTCAAACAACTGCCCACTCATCTTCGCTATGCATACTTGGGGGAAAAATTCACTTCTAGTAATTATTTCGAACAATCTTACAGAATCAAAGGAGGATCAGTTGCTAAGGGTACTTCGGGAGCACAAGACAGCAATATGATGGACGATATCAGATATAAAAGGGATCAATCATTCACTTTGTATGCATAAGATTCTAATGGAAGAGGACTACAAAGCTTCAATTAAGCATCAACGTAGATTAAATTCAACTATGCAGGAAGTGGCAAGGAAAGAGGTATTAAAGCTTCTGGATGCAGAGATCATCCACCCTATATCAGACAGTCATTGGGTGAGTCCAGTACAGGTCGTACCGAAAAGGAGAGGGATCACGGTGGTTCCAAATGAAAATAACGAGCTCATCTCGACACGCACAGTCATGGGTTGGAGAGTTTGTATTGACTATCGTAAACTCAATAACGTCACGAGGAAAGATCAATTTTCCCTTCCTTTTATTGATCAAATGCTAGAGAGACTTGCTGGACATGCTTACTATTGCTTCTTGGATGGTTATTCGGGGTACAATCAGATTCCTATAGCGCCGGATGATCAAGAGAATACGACATTTACATGCCCTTATGACACTTTTACTTATAGGAGGATGCTCTTCGGTCTTTGCAACGCTCCTGCCACCTTTCAATGTTGTATGATGTCTATTTTGTTGAACATGGTGAGAAATATCATTGAGGTATTTATGAATGATTTTTCAGTATTTGGAAAATCATTTAAGGAATGCCTAGAACATTTGGGAAAAATGTTGCAGCAATGCGAAGATACAAATCTTGTATTAAATTGGGAAAAATGTCATTTCATGATTCAGGAAGGGGTTGTGTTAGGGCATTTAATTTCAGCACGGGGTATCGAGGTTGATAGAGCTAAGATACAAGTCATCGAAAAACTACCACCGTCGGTAACAGTAAAAGGAGTTAGAATTTTCCTCGGTGACGTTGGGTTCTACCGTCGCTTTATCAAAGACTTTTTCAAAATCTCGAAGCCATTGTGCAATTTACTGGAAAAAGGGACCCCATTTCACTTTTCTGAAGAGTGCTTGATAGCTTTCAATACCTTAAAGGAAAATTTGGTTTCTGCTCTAGTATTGGCTCCTCCAAATTGGGATTATCCATTTGAGCTTATGTGTGATACCAGTGATCATGTAGTGGGGACAGTGTTGGGTCAACGCAATGGGGAAGATTTCTCATGTTATCCACATGAGTCAAATGAATTATGCTACTACAGAGAAAGAGCCTTTAGCAATGGTGTTCGCCGTTGACAAATTCAGATCATATTTGATTAGGTCAAAAGTAATTGTCTATATGGATTATTCAGCCTTAAAATATCTAATGAGTAAGAAGGATGCAAAGCCAAGGCTTATTCGATGGATACTCCTATTGCAAGAGTTTGATTTGGAGATCAGAGATAAAAAGGGGGAATGAGAATGTTGTGGCAGATCATCTTTTTCGCCTTGAATCACATGAGTCAAATCCTACAGTGGAGCAAAAACTTGTTCGCGAAATTATTTCTTTCGATTTTAAATCACCGCAAGTGTACGGTTCGTTAAATAGTAATAAAATGGATTCAATGAGTCCGAATATCGTCCCACAGAGATTGATTAGTTCAAATTTTATCTACCTTAGTTTTAATCGAAACTAAATTACCAAAATGGATGTAGACCTAATTAAACCTCAATTATGCACTTTTTGACTTATGATTAAATTGAAATTAATACGCAAAACAATAAATTAAACTCGAGAATGAAATCTAAAAGTTGAGAACGCACTTGTTATAATTATTGGGAATGAAATACGCTAGGATCACGAATTCCCATGCAATTATCACTTTAAACCCTAGTTTCACAATATGACAACACATTTCGATTTTGATGAATCAATGTTCATAAGTCTATTCAATACTCTCTCTCGAGATGTATCAAACCTATTTCTACACACCGCCGGTCTATATTTCTATGACAAGAGCATATGTAAAAATGCATGAAATTTTATAAACATTTAAAGATTCACATAGAGTATAACGGTATATTTCTATCCACTATCGGACTCGACGATGATTTATACTATGTCAAATCTATTCCAAATCTCTCGAATGCAAGAATAAACACTTAAATTCACACAATTACGAGCTCTTAATTGCGGCAACATTTAATTGCATATAAATCATTCAACATAATAGAAATTGTGTCTTGCATCAAATTGCAAAACTAGAATATTAAACTTCAATTGACATGGTTCATCGATCTCCTAGCATAAATAAATTTAGCCTAGCATGCTCAAAATAACAAAATAAATCAAAGTTTGTATATAAGACATCACTGGGTTGGATAAATCTTGAAGTTCTTCGTGTCAATCTTTGTTCTTGCGCTCAAATCCTCTTCAAGAATTGTTTTTCGGCCTCCAATTACGTTCTGGGCGTCTCTGGAATGTTTTTGGTATTTATATGCCGTGGAAAATTAGGTTACCATAGGTGTTTCGATCATATAAGGAAAGAAAATTTTTGCGCCGAATTTGTACCATGCGACCGCATGGTTTTAATCCGTGCGGCCACATGGTTATCATCTTTTTTTATTTTTAAACCCTGCATCACTTCGTGCGGCTGCACGGTTTTTCTACCATGCGACCGCATGGTAGAAATCATCTTTCAGTTCCTGCAATTTGGTCCCTTCACTTTAATCTTCCACTTTTTTACATCTTTTCTTCATTCTTCACATTCCATCATCCCAAAATGTCGTCAATTCGTATTTGGCACACTCAATTTCTTGATTTGTTCATTGGGTCAACTTTTGAGTAATTGCATCTTGGTCCTTGAACTTTAGCTTTGTGTCATTTTAGTCCTTTTTCGCGTCTTTTCTTGTGTATTTCACCATGTCCATCGGTGTTACCTACAATTCACACATATAATGAAATTAAGTCACAATTAGATCATTTTATTCATAATTAAGTCATGTTTGTGACCTAAATAAGTGTACAAAAATCACACTTATCAAACTCCCCAAACTTGAACTATTGTTTGTCCTCAAACAAGATAGTGAACAAATTCTGAACAAACATGGCTTAATACCCTGCTATGGCTCAGGATTGGACTAAGTGTTCGATTTGATGAAGATGTATCAGTGCAAAAAGATTAATGGCATCAACCTTCGCTTGTTAAATGCGCACTTGACGTGTGTGTGTGAGTTCATGCCAACATATTAGATTCATGATGGGTTTGAGTCCCGACCCCAAGTGGTCAAATGTCTCTTTACTCGCTCGAGAGATACACAACCCCCCAAACTTATTATTTTCATTCAATTATCCCGGGGTTGTGTTTTTTTTTTTTTAAATTAGGGGTTTACATAGCTGTAGTCCTCACCCCTCTCATAGTTTGGATTAATCTCACTATCACAAGTTTACAATTCAACAAGTGAAGGCTCTCCTAAATTTGATTGCTTCGATACTCAAGATTAAACTAGGTTACTTGTCTCACCTCAAAGGTATAGCTTCTTTAACCAAATGTCCAAGGGATTTTTTTTTCATGTTATTGTCTCTCTTTTTTTTCTAATTTTTCTGATTTTATTATTAAGCTTCATATTTTTTCTCAGTTTCATCTTCTCATTTGCTTTCTATATAACCCATGTAACGAGTTTTAAGCCAGTGACTCCCAAACCAGTGGCTTTAGGGCACCAGGTTTAAACCCTTGTAGGCTTATTCACTCAAGTTATAAAAGCTTGATCAGATGACTTTCAATTAACCTCTTTCCCTTTTACTTTCTATATGACCCTTTTAGCGAGCTTTAGGCCGGTGACTCCCAAACCAATTGACTTTAGGGCACCAGATTTTGAAATATCCTTACAGGCTTACTTGCTCGAGTCATAAAGGCATGAAAAGAAGTGTATTGTTCTCACAAATTTATTGTATGCCCTTATTGTTCTAGACATTTAGTTTCCAAAACTAACCCTTAATTTAAAAATTTTCACCTAATCTTCACCTCACTAGTCTAGACAATCCACACAATAGAATTTATGCACGGAGCCTCCACTCATCTCAATGCTCCCTTACAATAGCTCAACCATCACCAAACTATCTTAAGGCAGTTTACGGTTTAGTTCAATAGAGGGTTATCATTCTTTTTCTATTTTATGCTCAAAATTCAGTCATTTATCAAATATGTCAAGCATGAATAGTGTGCACAAATAATGTCAAGTTTTGCATCAACAAGTGTTAGATAGCCTAATTGCATTAGATCCAAAGATTTTGCATTTTGATCTAGTCCAATTTTTAACATCATAGCTAGCAAGGTTATCAAACTCACACAAGCATGCATAAGAAGAGTTAAAACAAAAATGAAATAAAATGCAAATTTTTTTTTCATGCACACATACCGATGAATGCAGATAATACAGATACTTAGTTAAAATTATGTCACCTCCCCAAACTTTGTTACTACATTGTCCTCAATGTAAAATTAACAAAAGATGAAAGACAGAATTTTACGGAATACATGAAAATGAAAAATCAAAATGTGGCAAATAAAACTTCCCTTGAATCAAAACGGAGGAGGTGGTGGGATACTGGGTCCTGCTGTACCATCATCCGACGGAGGGGGTGTCGTCCAAGGAGCTGCCGCATCATCTCATTCATTTTTTGCATCAAAGTAGACCGCTGCATCTGCTCGGCCTAGATAGCTCTCATGGTCTCCCAAGCTTCATTTACCCTCATCTGGATACCGTCCACCCGACCAACATACATGTTCAACCGGCCATTCATGGTGTCAACCTCCCGTCGCATGACTGTAGCATTATCCCTAGCATCTCTGATGTAGTTCAATGCAAGGTGATTGTCCCTCTGTAAGCTTCTTAAGTCAGTCCGCATGTTTCCAAAATCTTGAAAGAAACCGTGAAGGTCTCGGCTAATGCCCGTGGTGGTGGAGAAAATCTGTTTCAACAACTGATTATCCATTTCAGCTAGTGGTGCTGGAGCCTGTGGGTGGTTCTGATCTTCAGGGATTTGAACTTGTGCTGCCTGCTGCCTCCGTCGCTCGTTCTCTTGCTTTTCCCTATGCTTAACCCGAGCCCTTGTCTGAGCGTCAAATGTAGTTCGTTTGATCATTGGGCTGGATTTCTCAGGTAATTCCTCAGGTAGGAGAGTAACACCCGCAGCCCGACATATGCCACTAATGAGGCTCGGGAATATCAAAGTGGAGCGTCGATCCCTCCAAGTCCCCAATGAGTGCAGTTGATTGTATATATGAGTAGCAAGATCAATTTTGTTACCTCGAGCCAAGTGGTAGATGAAACCTGCTGTATGATCTGGGAATGTAGTCCTGTGTGATATCGGCTCAACATTGTGGCACATAAAGAGCCAAAGAATGGCCATGGAAGGAGTAAGCTCAATCTGATGCCACTCGGTAGTGTCGAGGGGCCATGCATTCTCTCGCCTCATTAAAACCTTGACCACCTCATTCCAGTTAAAGTCAATCGGAAGGGGAACCACATTCTCCATGGTAAGCTGGTAGTAGTAATGAATGACCTCGGGAGAGAACATAATCCATTTCCCCCGCACCCAAGTCTGATAGAAATGGTCGGAGCCTGGCGTGTCAATTTCACTGTTGACGTTAGCAAAGAACTCTCGGCATAAGATCTCATAGAGTGGATGTGGTCTCTCTACTAACTTTTATCATCCATAGAGCTGAATTAAATTGACCAACTCAAATCCCGAGAAGTCATCAAGCTTAACCGGCCTTTCAGCATGCAAAGTCCAATGGCGGACGATGATTTCATATCGTGCCTAGTAATTTCAGTTAGGAATCGCTGAATTTCGCCCGCGAGCTCTCGAGTATGGGCTGTTCCTGTGGATGAGCTTGCCTTTTCCTTCCCGCGCACAGTTCTTTTTGGAGGCATCTTGCAATGTTTGTAAGAATATACCCATTAAGTCGATGTGGAAAGCATAGTCAAAAAATGAGAAAATTTCTAAGCTAATAAGCATTGCACAAATTCCCCAAACTTTCCTAGATGCATGTGTAGTAATATGAAACCATGACCGAGTGCCCACCTTCGGCCCTTGACATCATTGAGAATTAGCAAAAAATTTTCGGACAATCTCCGGGCATATCAAAGTATTCATTGAGGTGTAGCACGTATTCGAATTTCAACTCAATTGGATGTTGTTTGGTGTGTCAAATGAGAATGCAAAATAGGGGACGGAGGGTGCTGTGGGCAGTGTCTTAATCATGTGTGTATTCATAGGCAATTTTCGTGTTTGAAATGTCCAATTCGTGTGTATGCTAAGCGCAAATTCACTAATATGTATGGCTCATTTAACCTTGACAATAGATCAAGCATGTTGTATACCATTGTATGGAATCTCTACAATTTCAACAATTGGAGATTAAGTCATGCCCAAAACGACACACATTCAACCATATAGCATCTAAGACTATAGGATATGTGCTTTTCAAATTAATGTCCATAGGAATGCAATCAAAAAATTTAATTTAATTCGTCCACACATCACAGGCAATGCAAGAAGCATAATTAAACATAAAGTAGTTATTGTGGCATTTCAACAAACACATTGCATGCCTATGGTGAAAGTGGTACCAATGTAAAGAATTGAGTGTAGGGATCATTCCAAAATTTCCACAACACAATCACAACCAATCTATATACACATGAACTAGCCTAATTTCCCTCAAGTCGCCAAAATTAAAATTACAATCATTAAAACCCGAAAAGGAATGGAGAGGGGTGGAAGAACACGTACCTTGTGTTTCGCAGGGTTGAATTGAGGTGGAAAGTGGATGTCCTTTCAATGTTATTACAATGCAATGATGAAATTCTTATGTGATGCTAGCCCTAAACGTGTCCTAGGTGAGTGTGGTCGGGAGAGAAATTGGGGAAGAAGGTGAGTGGGAAATGAAACAAAAGAACCGGGTGTGGGTTAAAAACCCACGCCTTTTTTATGCCATGCAGCCGCATGGCTTTATGCCGTACGGTCACATGGTTCAAGTGGCTCTTGCCACTAGAGTTTCGGTAGGTGATAGTGCGGTCGCACAGAGTAAAAAAAATTTTTTAAATAATTGACATGTGAAAATTAAAGAAAAACAAAATTTACCTTGAAATGCGTGAATTTCACACCCAATCTCCCAAACTACTCCAATCAACCCGACTCGTGTGTATAGTGCTTGGACTCTTTTAATATGTATGGATGATCGATGACCATATAAAGAAAATATAAAATGAAATTGAAACAAAAATAATCCCTTATCTAAGTGCAGAGAGCATAATAAATTAAATAAAAAAGGATAATGTGGGTTGCCTCCCACCCAGCGCTAGGTTATAGTCGATAGCTCGACTTTTCTGTAGCTGCTTCATTCTGGCATCTCGAGTTGAACGGTGGACTTTTGGTTGGAGAAGTCACCGCCCCAGTAGTGTTTCAGTCTTTGCCCATTAACAGTGAAGGTACCCTTAGTCTTGTGGCTCACTTGTATAACCCCATATGGTAGAACTTTCATGACAGTATAAGGACCTGACCATCTTGATCTTAGTTTTCCTGGGAAAAGCTTGAGTCTCGAGTTATACAATAGCACTCTTTGCCCTACTTCAAACTCTCGCCTCTGAATATGCATGTCGTGCCTTTCTTTGTTCGTTCTTTGTAAAGCTTTGAATTTTCATAAGCTTCCATTCTAAACGCATCTAACTCATTAAGTTGCAGCAGACGTTTTTCACCGGCGGCGCTCAAGTCCATATTCAACTGTTTCATCGCCCAGTATGCCCGGTGCTCCATTTCTAATGGCAGATGGCACGCTTTCCCAAAGACTATGCGGTATGGAGACATGCCTATTGGGGTCTTGAATGTTGTTCTGTAAGCCCATACTGCATCGTCCAGCTTTTTAGGCTAATCCTTTCTAGATGAATTCACAGTGACTTCTAGTATTCTCTTCAGCTGCCGATTAGATACCTCAAGTTGCCCTCTGGTTTGTGGATGATATAGAGTAGCAACGCATTGTTTAACGCCATATTTATTCAGCAACTGCTCAAACTGGCGATTACAGAAATGCTTGCCCCCATCGCTGATTATAGCCCACGGTGTACCATATCGGGTGAAAATGTATTTCTTCAAGAATCCAATTACTGTCTTTGAGTCATTTGTTGGCAATGCAATTGCTTCCACCCATTTTGATACGTAATCCACTGCCACTAAGATATACTGATTTGAGAACGAAGGGGGGAAAGGTCCCATGAAGTCAATTCCCCAAACATCAAATATCTCCACTTCCAAAATATTGTTCAATGGCATTTCATTTCTCCTCGAGATATTCCCAGTGCATTGACGTCTGTCACACCTCTTAACAAACTCAAATGTGTCTCTAAACAGTGTAGGCCAGTAGAAACCTAATTGTAGAATCTTTGCAGCTGTCTTTGAAGCCCCAAAGTGCCCTGCATAAGCAGATGAATGGCAGTGCTCGAGAATCTCATGTACTTCTTCCTCAGGTATGCATCTCCTTACTATCTGATCAGCCCCCCGCCTATAGAGAATTGGGTCCTCCCAAAAATAATACTTCAATTCGACGAAGAACTTTTTCCTTTGGTGACTCGAGTAGTCCGGTGGTGGGATGGAACTGGCCAAGTAATTGACGATATCTGCATACCAAGGTGCTTCATCTACTCTCAAAATTTGCTCATCTGGGAAGATCTCATTGATGTCCACTAATTCATCTGCCCACTAGGCTCCAATCGGGATAGGTGATCCGCAACTACATTCTCATTGCCCTTCTTGTCTCGTATCTCGATATCGAATTCTTGCAGCAATAGCACCCAACGAATCAACATCGGCTTTGCATCCTTCTTTGTGAGTAGATATTTTAATGCAGCATGATCTGTGTAGACTATAACTTTACACCCGACAAGATATGACCTGAATTTGTCAAATGCATACACTACAGCCAATAGCTCCTTTTCAGTGGTGGCATAATTGGTTTGCGCTTCATTAAGAGTCCTACTTGCATAGTAGATTACGTGAAAGATTTTGTTTCTCCATTGTCCCAATACTGCACCCACGGCGTGATCACTTGCATCACACATCAATTCAAAAGGGAGTTCCCAGTCTGGTGCCATAATTACTGGTGCTGTCGTAAGCTTCTCCTTTAAGGTGTTGAATGCTGTGAGGCATTCTTCATTAAACTCAAAGGTGACGTCTTTCATTAGCAGATTACATAACGGTTTAGTGACCTTCGAGAAATCTTTTATAAATCTCCTGTAGAACCCCGCATGTCCTAAGAAACTACGAACCCCTTTAACTGATGTAGGTGGTGGTAACTTCTCAATAACTTGAATTTTTGCCTTGTCCACCTCAATTCCTTTTGATGAGATTCGAGGCCCGAGTACAATGCCTTCTTGCACCATAAAGTGGCATTTCTCCCAATTTAAAACCAAGTTAGTCTCTTTGCATCTCTGTAAGACCAAATTTAGGTGCTCTAAACATTCATCGAATGAGGACCCAAACACTGAGAAGTCGTCCATGAAAACTTTAATAAATCTTTCAATCATATCGGAGAATATTGCCATCATACACCTTTGAAATGTGGCTGGGGGCGTTACAAAGACCAAAAGGCATCCTACGATAAGCAAAAGTACCATAGGGACAGGTGAAAGTGGTCTTCTCCTGATCTTCTGGTGCGACAGGTATCTGATTATAGCCCGAGTATCCATCTAGGAAACAGTCATGTGAATGTCCAGCCAATCTTTCTAACATATGATCGATAAATGGGAGGGGGAAATGATCCTTTCGTGTGGCTGCATTGAGCTTGCGATAGTCGATGCAAACTCTCCATCCCGTAACTGTTCTGGTGGGAATTAATTCATTCTTCTCGTTTTTCACCACTGTGATTCCCCCTTTTTTGGTACCACTTGAACCGGGCTAATCCATGCACTATCTGAAATTCGGTAAATAATTTTTGCATCCAGTAATTTCAATATCTCTGCCCTGACCACTTCCTTCATGTTCAGATTTAATCTTCTCTGACCCTCTATACTTGGCTTGCAATTTTCCTCCATTAGAATCTTATGCATGCACAGAAAAGGGCTGATTCCTTTAATGTCAGCTATTGTCTACCCAATCGCCGTCTTGTTCTCTCTGAGTACCCTGAGCAGTTTTTCTTCCTCCACCTCACTGATTGTATTCAAAATGATTACTGGAAGTGTATCGGACTCCCCCAAATATGCATATCTGAGATGTGGTGGTAATTGCTTGAGTTCCAGAACTGGTGGCTGCTGAAATGAAGGTAGTGGCTTTGTGTTTTCCATCCCCAGTTCCTCGAAGTGCCTCTTTCGTGAGTATGGTGGGTTGGTCTCCAAAAATCTTGCACATGTTTCAACTTCAAAAGACTCTGACTGGATTGATTGGGATTGTGCAATACATGCCTCATAGGCATCAGATGGACCGTGTAGTGAGAATGTTTCTTGTACTGCCTTGTCAATAATGTCAACTTAATAACAGCTGTCAGATTCTGCTGGTAGTTTCATTGCCTTGAATACATTGAATGATATCTGCTCCTCTCCCAATCTTAAAATCAACTGAACTCTTTGAACATCAATTAACGCTCTCCCTGTTGCCAGAAATGGTCTACCAAGTATCAATGGGACGTCCTTGTCCTCTTCCATGTCCAGGATAAGAAAATCCGCTGGGAATATGAACTTCTCAACCTTGATAAGCACATCTTCAATTATTCCTCTGGGATGTGTCAGTGACCTGTCAGCCAGCTGAAGTGTCACAGTGGTTGCTTTAGCTTCTCCCAAACCTAGTTTCCTGAAAACAGATAAAGGCATTAAATTAATACTTGCACTGAGGTCACATAATGCTTTATCAAAATATACTTCACTGATTGTGCAAGGAACAGTAAAACTCCCTGGATCTTTTAGTTTTGGTGGAAGCTTATTCTGGATTCTGACACTACATTCCTCAGTAAGCATAACTGTTTCATGATCTTCCAGCTTGCGTTTATTTGATATGATATCCTTCAGAAATTTCGCGTAGCTAGGCATCTGGAACAGTGTATCAGCTAGTGGGATGTTGATATGGAGCTTTTTGAAGATTTCTAGAAATTTTTTTGTATTGTTGCTCCACTTTTTGCTTCTTCAAGCGCTGTGGAAAGGGAATCAGAGGCTCGTAGGGGTTGACTGTGACTTTGGCCTTATCTTGTGATTCTTCTGAATTTTCCTTTGAACTTGATTCCTTTACAACAGTCTCTTCTTCAGCGGAGGAAGATGTTTCTCCAATCACCCCCGGTCTCTTGACATAGATTTCAAGTAATTGCACTCCACTTCGAGCTGTAATGGCCTTGGCTTGCTCTTTAGGATTGATTTCTGTATTACTTGGTAAGTTACCTGGTGTTCTGCCAGTCAATGCGATAGCTAGCTGCCTCATCTGAGTTTCCAAATTTTTGATGGCTGCACTTTGATTTTGAAGTGTAGCTTCGGCCTTCTCCATGAATTTTCCTATCATATCTTCCAATTGAGGCCTCTTCTCCTGTTGTTGAAATTGCCCCTGTGGCTTATTCTGATTCTAGTTGCTTCAAGAGAAGTTGGGATGTTTCTTCCAGCTGGGATTGAAAGTCTCGCCATATTGATTATGCTACTGGCGTTGTCCCCACTGTGCGTAATCTGCTTGCTCAATTCCTTGCATGAGTATTGGGCAATCTGATGTTTTGTGCTCGGCTCCACATTCCTCACAATTGCTCGGCTCCACATTCCTCACAATTGCTCTTCTTAACTTATGATGCTTGTGATATGCTTTCCACCTTATGATACAGAGAGTTAATTTTTGCAGATATTGCTGAATAAGCGTCCACCTCGTAGACACCTGGAGTTTTCTTTGGGATCGCCCTCTCAGAAGACCACATGGCTGATGTGGTAGCCATTTGCTCAAATAATTCCAATGCCCCATCAACTGTTCTTGTGGATATTGAGCCATTTGATGCTAAATCTACCATGCTCTTATGGTATGGAAGTAATCCTGTGTAGAAGAATCAAATTTGGGTCTTTTTATCGAACCCATGCTAAGGGCATTTCCGGAGCATGTTTTTAAATCTGTTCCAGACTTCATCAAATGATTCATTCTCTCCTTGATTGAATACTGATATATCATGTCTCAGCTTTGCTATCTTGGTTGGGGAGAAGAACTTTGTGCAGAACTTGTGTGCCAGCTCATTCCATGTAGTGATACTTACAATCGGGAATGAATCTAACCATTCAAGTGCTCTGTCTCGTAACGTATGTGGAAAAAGCCTCAACCTAATAGCGTCATCCGAAATCCCTTGGTATCTAAAATGTTGACACATATCCAGAAATCGAGATACGTGTGTGTGTGGATTCTCCTTGGCTTTACCATGGAATTGGTGTCCATTTTGAAACAGCTGTATTACATTGGTCTTCAATTGAAAGTTGGGTTGCCCGAACGGTGGATATACAATGCTGGATTGGCTTTGAATAACTTGAGGAGTCAAGAAGTCCCCCAGAATTTCATTTCCTTCATCCACTGCCTCTCCTTCGTTAGCTTGAATAATATGATTGTTTAATTCGTTGGCCATTTGTACTTGTGCTTCGCGATGATCTCTTTGTTGTCGATGAAAGGTGCGCTCAATCTCAGGATCAGCTGGAATCAATTCTCCTCCAGGCAATCGTGACATGCAAATCTGAGAATTAAAACCAGTACGAGCACTGAGATTCAAACAATTTAATTAACTAAAACACAAATAGAGGATAATAACCTAAAATAAAAATAAAAATAAAAACAAAATTATGCTAGTAAAATAAAAATTGAGTTCGAATTAGTGCCTCAAGAAATAAAATTAAACTAAACTCAATCCCCGGCAACGGCGCCAAAAACTTGTTCGCGAAATTATTTCTTTCGATTTTAAACCACCACAAGTGTACGGTTCGTTAACAAGTAATAAAATGGATTCAATGAGTCCGAAAATCGTTCCACAGATATTGATTAGTTCAAATTTTATCTACCTTAACCTTAACCAAAATTGAATTACCAAAATGGATGTAGACCTAATTGAACCTCAATTATGCACTTTTTGACTTATGATTAAATTGAAATTAATATGCAAAACAATAAATTAAACTCGAGAATGAAATCTAAAAGTTGAGAACGCACTTGTTATAATTATTGGGAATGAAATACGCTAAGATCACGAATTTCCATACAATTATCACTTTAAACCCTAGCTTCACAATATGACAACACATTTCGATTTTAATGAATCAATGTTCCTAAATCTATTCAATACTCTCTCTCGAGATGTATCAAACCTATTTCTACACACCACCGGTCTATATTTCTATGACAAGAGCATATGTAAAAATGCAAGAAATTTTATGAACATTTAAAGATTCACATAGAGCATAGCGGTATATTTCTATCCACTATCGGACTCTACGATGATTTATACTATGTCAAATCTATTCCAATTCTCTCGAATGCAAGAATAAACCACTTAAATTCACACAATTACGAGCTCTTAATTGCGAAAACATTTAATTGCATATAAATCATTCAACATAATAGAAATTGTGTCTTACATCAAATTGCAAAACTAGAATATTAAACTTCAATTCACATGATTCATCGATCTCCTAGCATAAATAAATCTAGCCTAACATGCTCAAAATAACAAAATACATCAAAGTTTGTATATAAGATGTTACCGGGTTGGATAAATCTTGAAGTTCTTCGTGTTAATCTTTGTTCTTGCACTCAAATCCTCTTCAAGAATTGTTTTTCGACCTCCAATTACATTCTGGGCATCTTTGGAATGTTTTTGGTATTTATATGAGTGGAAAATTAGGTTACCATAGGTGTTTCAATCGTATAAGGAAAGAAAATTTTTGCGCCGAATTTGTACCATGCGACCGCATGGTTTTAATCCGTGCGGCCACATGGTTATCATCTTTTTTATTTTTAAACCCTGCATCACTTCGTGCGGCCGCACGATTTTTCTACCATGCGACCGCATGGTAGAAATCATCTTTCAGTTCCTGCAATTTGGTCCCTTCACTTTAATCCTCCACTTTTTTACATCTTTTCTTCATTCTTCACATTCCATCATCCCAAAATGTCGTCAATTCGTATTTGGCACACTCAATTTCTTGATTTGTTCATTGGGTCAACTTTTGAGTAATTGCATCTTGGTCCTTGAACTTTAGCTGTGTCATTTTAGTCCTTTTTCGCGTCTTTTCTCGTGTATTTCACCATGTCCATCGATGTTATCTACAATTCACACATATAATGAAATTAAGTCACAATTAGATCATTTTATTCATAATTAAGTCATGTTTATGACCTAAATAAGTGTGCAAAAATCACACTTATCAGAGATCAACGAAGTTTTTCTTGATGAAATGCCTTTTTATTGGAGATGTGACTACTCCAGTGAGAAAATGATTGCGCCACTTGACAATGCAGAGTAGCCAGGACAACAAAGTCTAACTAAAGACTATAAATTAAGCATTTATTAGGAGGAAACCCAATTTCTAAACTTTTTATTTATTTTGTTTTCTGCATCGCATTGCATATAGATGTGTTTTAATTATTAGTTTTTATTAGATTTAGACACGTTTAAATTTATAGAGTATCATCATCCGATCATGTTTTCACAACAGCCCTTAAATATAATGCTCGTTATTTCAAGTGTTTGGGCTAAGTAACGCATGTTTTAGATCATTTGATCTCTAATGTTTGATTCGATTGCCATATGTAAAAATATGACATTGTGGAACACTCAAACCAACATAGAACAAAGAAAAAGTATGATGAATAAGATTGTCTGGCCGTTGCCCATAGTCCTTTCCACACTCAACGGAAAATTTCGGGGAGTACCTTTGTCCTTTTCTTCCCCGTCCCCCTACATTCTTAATTATGTTTTAAGACGTTGAGGACAATATCTAGTTTAATTTTGGGGATGGGAAACACTTTGTGTTTTTGGTTTTCGTATGTTTAATTAAAAAATAAATAAATTTAAAAAAATCGTTATTTTATTTTTTGGGCTCTGCTTGTGTGGGTTAGACGTTTTGGCTGACAATGATGATTAAATTTGAGATTTGGTGTTGATTTATGAATTGTGGATAGGATGCATGCTAGATTGATTGAAGCTTGAACTTGCAAAACTTGATATTATATGTGTACTAGAACTGAGTTTGACATTTTGATGAAATGAGCTGATTTATACATGTAATAAATTGTTTTAGTTGGACATAGATGTTGTTGACGTCAAAACTAGCAAGGCTAATTTTAAGTCAACTTTAAGAAAAAAGGGAATTTATTATTGAAAGAAATCACAAAATATGTTGAGAAAGTGTAATTGTGCCATGAGTTTTTACATGAATTTACTTGCCCTTTACAAGATTTCCGCCCTACTATTTATACATGGTTCTAGTCAAAATTACATCAAATCAACTATAGTACCGAGCTCGAAACTTGAGTCACCGAATTCTCTTGTGATTGGTCGACGAGGCAGGTGGCTATGTGCCAATGTTTTCCCCAGGCAATGTGACCTGCAAGGGGTTTGAGAATCATGGCTTCGGATTGGCGGTTTTGGGCGGTGATGACGTCACTTGTAGCAAGTGTATATGATTGATAGGGTGATGTGACAGGAAGTAATCATGATGTTTTCCTAAGATAACGGTGGGCTAGTCCGATCTGGGAGCAGTGACCAAACTCACATCTGCCTATGGTTGGTTTAGTGAATTGTTTTTGTTAGATCGAAGTTCGTTAGTCAACAATCACCCCCAGGTCAGTTCTGCTGTAAGGGGGAGCTAACCTTCCATCTTATCGGACCCTTTTCTCGAGGGGTTCAATTATTATTGTGCTAAGTGTTACATTTTTTATAGGGGTGAGCTGTACGACATTTTAGACAGCTTCTTTAAGAAGTTTCGTGAAGAGACCATTTTGACTAACTAGCCTTTTCTGCCATTTGATCTTTTCCTCCTTTTTTGAATGGACAGTCTGATTTGAGACCCTTTGACTTCTCTTCCTTTTAAATCCATTTTGGCATTTCATTTTTCCTTTTTACTTTATGCAATTTTTTCTCCAAGGTAGCAAGATACTCCCGGTGTGCCCTATCTTCCTTCTGAGTAAGCTCATCTTTCTTTCCATTTCCCAGGTATTCCTTCGTGAACGTCTCGCAGGGCGTGTTAGGCTTCTTCTTCGTTCAAACATCTTAATAAGGGCGTAGAATATCCCCGCTTGTAGAGGACATTATCAATGAGTGTGTACCTGATCGACCTGATTCGGAGCTTTTTGCCCTCTGTTGAGTTTTCGAGACATTTTTTGGTCTTTAGGTAAGCGATGATCTTGTCCTGTCAATTTAGCTTGGGATCTATCATCATAAGGACCACTTCTGGCAGCTTGGTGGTAGGTAGGGATATTCTTCCCATGGGGATGCTATCGAATTCTTCAATTCTCTCACTAGTAGCTAGGCGAGCTAGTGCATCGGCATGGTTGTTCTGAGATCAGGGAATCTGCTTGACTTGGGTGGTGTTGAATTTTTCCAGTTCTTTCCTTACAACCCGTAGGTAATTGTCCATTCTTTCTTCTTTCGCCTGATATACGCCATTGACCTGATTCACGACTAATTAGGAGTCGCTATGTATGATTAGGTCAGAGATTCCCAACCCTTAGGCTATCCTTACTCTGGCAATGAAGCTTCGTACTCGACCTCATTGTTTGAAGCTTTGAAGTCAAATGACAAGGCCTTGCAGAATATGCGTTGCTCAGGGCTGATTAATACCATACCAGCCCCATATCGGTCTCCGGAGGATGAACCATCGACATAAAGTTTCCATGCAATTTCTTCTGGTAGTTCCTCGATTGGAACGCTGTAGAACTCAGAGACAAAGTCAGCGAGCGCTTGGCCCTTGATGGAGGAACGAGGTGTGTATTTTATGTCGAATTGTCCGAGCTCGACTGCCCATTTTATCATCCGACCCGAAGTGTCGGGTTTTTTCAATGTTTGTCTCAATGGGGAGTTGGTGAGGACTTCAATGGGGTGTTCCAAGAAATATGACCTCAGTTTTTGCGCTGTCATCAGCAGGGTGAATGCCAATTTTTCCACGGGCTAGTATCTGAGCTTGACTTTGTGAAGCGCTTTGCTTACGTAATAGACTAGGTATTGAACGCCATTCTCTTCTCGGGTTAGAACGGCACTAATGGCATGTTCAGAGATAGACAAATATAGCTTTCAGGACCTCACCTGCCTTAGGTTTTGAGAATAGCGGAGGCTGAGCTAGTTTTTTTTTTAACTCGTTAAAGGCTTCCTGACACTCTTCAGTCCATTTGAACTTCTTTCCTCCTTGTAATGTGTCAAAGAAGGGTTTGCATCAGTCCGGAGATTTAGAGATGAACCAGCTTAGGGTGGCACTCCTTTCGGTTAAACTTTGTACCTTCCCGGGTTTGGTCGGAGACTTCATTTGAATAACAACTTGTATTTTTTCAAGATTTGCCTCAATTTCTCGATTGTTTACAATATAACATACAAACCTTCAAGAGCTGACCCTAAAGGCACATTTCATCGGGTTTAACTTCATTCCATACTTTTCTCAAGATATCGAACATCTCCACCAGGTGCCGACAGTGGTCTTTGACCTTGATACTTTTGACTAGCATGTCGTCAACATACACTTCCATTATTTTTTCGATCTGCTGGGAAAACATGGAATTCACAAGTCGTTGATATGTGACACCAGCATTTTTTTGACCAAATGGCATTACTCTATAGCAGTAAAGACCTCGGTCAATTACAAACGAGGTATGTTCTTGATCTAGGCCGTACATCGTTATCTAGTTATATCTGGAGTACGTGTCCATGAAGCTAGTAGTTCGTGTCTCGCAGTGGCATCCACCATTTGATCTATTCTTAGTAAAGGAAAACTATCTTTAGGGCATGCATTGTTGAGATCAGTGAAGTCTATGCCTACCCTCCAATCTCCATTATATTTTTTCACAAGGACCGGATTTGCAATCCACTTTGGGTATTTTGCCTCGTGGAGGAAACCATTGTGCAATAGTTTTTGCACCCCCTTATTGAGTGATTCATATCTTCCAGGGTTTAGAGGTCGTCGTTTTTGCTGCTTTAGCCGAACTGAGGGATCCACCTGTAATTTGTGACAGGCAATTTTGGGATCTATCACTCTCATGTCTCCATGATTCCAGGCAAAGACGTCAAGGTTTTGTCTAAGGAAGGCCACAATTTCATTTCGGGTGGAGGACTGCAGCTCGTACCCGACTTTGAGCTCTTTTGATGGGTCGTCAGCACAAACTTGAACTCCCTCTAGCTCTTCGATGGGTTCTTCCCATTGGATCTTGGTCCGCAGGTCTAGTGGAATGAGCTTGGATTCTCATATATTGGCTATATATACTCTTGAGGGGTCCGTTGATGGCTGGTGCAGGGTTTCTATTAACATCTTTCGGCGAGCTCCCTGTTTCCTTTGACTTCACCCACACCATAGGATGTGGGGAACTTGACTGAATAGTGATACAGGGACACTGCTGCTCTCAGGCTGAATAATACGGGCTGTCCCATTACATCATCATAAGGTGATGGAGTGTTAAATACTACGAACTCGGAGTTTGTCTTCACCTGTCGGGGTGCTGATCCTAACTCGACTTTGAGCTTGATCGATCCTTTGGCGAAAGTCAGGGCTCCGCTTAATCCAAGGACCATATTTGAGTACGGTTGGAGGAAGTTAGCAAGGATACCCATCCATTTTGAGGATGTTGCTGAAGAGGATGTTTAGAGCACTCCCCATATCCATTAAGACTTTGGGATGGTTACCCCAGCTACAGGCAACGAGATAACCAGAACTCCGGGGTAAGGATATGGATCCACCTCTTTTTCATCAAAGGACAATCACTTATCTGTGGCTTTCTTGAGGTGCTTTTCTGTTATGCCGATCTCAGAGAGATCCGCAACGATTGGTCTCTTCAGTCTGGCTTCCCTGGCTTGCGTGTTTGCCCTACCCCTTAGCATGTTGACTTGTGGCTTTGGCAGGTCGACATTGCAAGCCCTTGCTCCAGCTTGATCCCCTCGGTTAATTGTTGCCCTGTAAGGACGGGATAATTTCATACAATAATTCTAAATTGATGTAGCAGCTTTTAGCTCGTGCAAAATGGGTCATCCCAATATTGCGTTATCGTTGGATGGTAAATCAACCACCACGAAATTTGATAAGATCCTTCTTTAGCGAAGAGCTTCACCCAGTTCTACAACAAGGATGATTTGACCTCGGGCTTCAATAGGATCTCCAGAGAATCCCTGTAGTTTCCTTGAGTACGGTTGGAGGTAGCGTTTCGATATTTCCAACTATCTCAAAGTTCGTGAGTACAGTATATTGACCGAACTTTCGTTGTCTACCAATGTCCGGTGGATTTTTACTCTGGCAACTGGCATTGTGACAACTAGGGCGTCACTTTGGTCTTGAAGGATTCCTTCAGAATCTTTCTCCATGAACCAGAACCATTCAGGGTCTATCTCGATCTGCGGGATTTGATTCCAGTAGTTCGGCACGATTCTTGCACTTCGGGCTTGTCTTCTTCTCGCCCTTCTAGACCCCTCAACATACTGATTTTCTCCCACCATTATTTTGATTTCAGCACGTGGGGTGGATTAAGATTAGTGACTGCCTATTAAGCTCATGTGGAAGGCCCCTGCAACAACGGCTGCTGCGTCGTAGGTCGATCTGCTTCTTTCGGTTTGGCAACAAACTCCTGTAACCGACCTCTACGAATTAAGGACTCAACTTCCTCTTTTAATTCTCGACAGTTATTAGTGTCATGGCCAACCATCCTATGATATCAACAGTATCGTCCCTGGTGGTGTCCTGCCTGCCCGTCCTTCAGGATCATAGGCCTGTGAAATGCCTCTTTTTCAATAGTTTGCATGAATACTTCTTCCAAGGAGGCTTGAGTGGGTGGTATTCCCGAAATTTGTATGGCTGAGTCTTAGGACGTTTTCTTTCTCTCCTATCCTTCTTTCTTTCAGGCTGAGGACTGCCGCTTGATTTTTTTTTCTTTCACTGTATTGCTGAAGTCGAGTTCGCATCTGGCTTCTTCTTGGTCAGAGGTTGTCTGTTCAGCACTTATGTATTTCTCAGCTCGGTTCAAGAACTCGTGATAAGTTCTTAGGCCGTCCTCGTGTACTGACCACCAGAATCTTGTTCTGGGCCTAAGTCCGGCTAGTACGGCCATGAGTGCTGCGTTGTCAAATATTTTTTCTACTTCCATGGATTGCTTATTGAATTTGCTCAAATAGCTTTTAAGGGATTCACTTCTTCCTTGTTTGATGCTTACTAGTCGTTCTTTGGGTGTGGTCTGGCCTTGGAGCCCATGAACTAGGCCAAGAATGACGTGGCCAGATCATTCCAATTTTTTACCAACCTCTGTTGTAGTCTCCTAAACCATCTCTGAGCTTTGTCTCCTAGAGTCAGGGGGAATGCCCGGCATATAATTGCATTGCTTGTCCCCTGCAGTTCCATCCACGAGTTGTATTTGTTAAGGTGGCTGAGGGGATCACCATCCCCTTCGTATGCAGCCATCTGGGGGATTTTCAATTTTTCAGGTAATGGTTTCATAAGGACATCCTCAGTAAAGGGGGAATGTCGTTTGGTGAGATAATCTTCGATGCCACCTTTGTTTTTAGCCTCTAAGTCAGCCATGCATCTTTTCAGTGCTTTCAACTCGGGTTCTGTCTACTCCAGAGGACGCTTAAGGTCGGGGTCGGTTTGTCCTTACGTAGGAGTTAGCGAGTGCTGGGTCCCCAGTCTGTCGAACACACTGCCAGTCCTTCTTGCCCGAGATCCTTACTCCTGACTTCGTCAATTGGGCTTCTTGAGGATTCTCCTCTTCTAAAGCCTGGTGGGGGGACGTCTTGCTCTTGTCCTCGCAGGGGATTCTGCCTCGATATCTGGTGGGGATAAGTGAGCTTGTTTCCATTCCAATCATCCTACTACATTTGTCAGTTTTTCCAGAGCTTCCCTTATAGTGATCATCTGAGGATTTTGTCGTCGTGGAGAACTTGGTAGAGTATTCGTTTCATGAGGATGGGTGTGAGATGGGTTTCTAGAACTTGAGCTATGACTCATGGCTCTCGAATTTTGTGGGGAGAATGAGACTATTTTTCACAATTGGGGGCCCTCCTTCTAGAGCCAAACTGTTGACTTCAAAATTAGCAAGGCTAATTTTAAGCAAACTTTAAGAAAAAGGGGAATTTATTATTGAAAGAAATCACAAAATATGTTGAGAAAGTGTAATTGTACCATAAGCTTTTACATGAATTCACTTTCCTTTTACAAGATTTCTGCCCTACTATTTATACATGGTTCCAACCGAAATTACATCAAATCAATCAAATCAGCTACAGTACCAAGCTCGGAACTCGGGTCGTCGAATTTTCCTATGATTGGTCAACGAGGCAGGTGGCCATGTGTCAATGTTTTTCCTATGTAATGATGATCTGTAAGGGGCTTGAGAATCATGGCTTCGGATTGGCGGTTTTGAGCGGTGAGGACGTCACTTGTGGCAAGTGTATATGATTGATAGGGTGATGTGATGGGAAATAATCATGATATTTTCCTGAGATAACGGGGGGCTAGTCCGATCTGGGAACAGTGACCAAACTCACATCTGCCTGTAGTGGGTTTAACGAATTGTTTTTGTTAGATCGGAGTTCGGTAGGCAACAAATGTTACCTAAACTATACGAATTATTTATCCGTAGACCAAATTTAATACAATTTGGGGAAATCTTACTGTTGTAGGAAGATACGGATGTGAATGTGGATTCCTTGTGTGAAAATTTTTGTGTACATTGTCTGAGATTAATAGGATAAAATTGGGCAAAAGTCTTAAATTGGAGGTCGATTTGCTTGAATAATAAAAGTCTTAAATAATAGTGTAATTATCGATCGTCACAATTGCATGAATTGAGATAATTATCACTGGTTGAGAATTAGAGTTAAGAATTGATCGGTGGCGTCGGAAATCCAATACGTTCGCACATTTGATTTTTGAACCAACTTTCATTGTTTTCACAAGTTTTAATTATAAAAATTATTTAGCTATTCCTTCGATCGTCTTTTGGTTACAAACACGAATTTAAACATATCAAATATACTAGAATTAATCCTTATTCTCTGTGGGATGATAACTCTCTCATCACGATTATTACTTGTACAACGAACCCGTACGCTTACGGGATTTTGACGAACACAACTCAAGCATTTCATAAAGTCAATCCTACACCTAATATTTCCATCATCAGATGTAGGTGTTTAACGACCCTTTGATTGTAGCAATTTTACACAATATTATAAAATAAAGGGATCTCGTAAACATAATCCCATGAAATATCAATTGAATTTTTTATATTGCTTTCTTGCTCAAGTATAAATATTGGTCATTATGGTATAGAGAAATATATAGTAAAAAAAAGAAGAAGATAAGTTTCCTACCTTTCTTCATCTAATATGGCCACGAAGCAACTTTAAATCACATTGAATTAAGCTTGCCATCACTTCTACTCATTGGCAAACCACCTAGTGACGTATTCCCACCTGATTTTTTTTAATCCTTGGTCCCTTTAGACATTTCAATATTAATGGTCCATAAATCATCATTTCGATTGATAAAAAATCTCGAAAATTCACAGTGAAAAAACACGCATTTGAAGATTATATTTGTGGATAAGCAGCAAATAATGGAGAGACGGGCATAAGAGGCAAGACTTTGACTCCTATGACTTCAGTTACATTAAGCATGTATTTATCGAAAAGAATAAACACAAATCTGATAAAATGTCAAGTAAACAATAAAATCCTCACGGTGCCTACTACGTGAGAAGAGGCAAAATGAACATCATTACCGTTTCTAACTCTCAAATTGTAAATCTCGAAAACTCACAATGAAAAAACACTCATTTGAAGATTATATTTGTAGATAACCAGCAGAGAATGGAAAGAAGGGCTTAAGAGGCAAGACTTTGACTCCTATGGATTTTAGTTACATTAAGCAAGAAACGAATAAACTCAAATCTGATGAAATTTCGAAGTAAACAATAAAATCTTGACGGTGCCTACTACGTGAGAAGAGGTAAAATGAAAATCATTACCATTTCCAACTCTTAAAATTGTGCAAAAAATTACTAAAGAAACGAAGTCTATATTTTTCTATGAGATGAAACTCGAGTGTAGAAGAAAATATTTTCAAATCTAAGAAGAAGAAAGAGAAACATCAAGGCAAGAAGAACTTTATAGCACAAAAACCTGTGGTCATCGGACTCTGCTGGTTGCATGCATAAAGGCAGCGAGACACCAGTGGGTGGCGGGAACAAAGCCGAGTTCTTACGGGCTGGTGTAGGTGTACCCGCGAGTGGGGAAGAGAGCCAAATTTTTAGAGGCCGTTGTCGATGTGACGTCGTGTTTGCTGTGCAAAGAAAAGAAAGGATGGGGAAGAGAGACTTCGGCTGCTAGAGAAGGAAACCCTCGATTTTCTTTCTCCTTACTCTAGTCTAGAAACCAAAAGAAAGGATGGTTGTACTGAGCCGCTCAAAAATTCCCTTTAGGCTAAAATCTGGCTTATCGTCCAGCCAACGACTTCCAGCTCGTGATTGTGGCTTGTGAACAGTACCATTCCATTCCCTCGAAGATATAGTCTGACGTAAGCTAGGACACCTCGTTAAAAAAAAAAACAACAACAAATTACCTAAAACCCTACTTTTAGAAAAATATAGAAAACAAATTCCCTAAAAATCAACAATATTCACTACATTCACCTTATCCTACCCCACCACACAATTCCACATACTATAGAAATCCTCAATTTTTAGGGAGTAATAGACCATAAGGTTATCCACCCATCACCATAGAGGTACAGCTACCAAAAGATTTATTGAAATAAGAAAAAAATTTATTTTTTGATTATTGTTGTTCCACATTCCAACATTTAAAAAGAAACAAATTGTATCTCACTTATTCGTCATCACTGGTTAAATGAAAATGATTCAATTTTTCTTAAATAGATACACGAAGAGATCTTCAAGTTGAGAAACAACATCTATTATAAAGTTGGATATACAAGTCATTTAAGTGTTATATTGAGATTTGGCTGATCGTGCAATTACAATAAAATGTTAAGAAATAACTTGCCATTTTTAAAAGATAAAGCCAAATCACTACCCCATAAATGTGTGCAGACCAATGATGCAATGTTTCCCCAATAATGTTACAAACATTTTTTACGAAATCACTCTAATCATGTTGGACCACACTAGTAGATTTGGTCAGTTCAAATTAAAATTGTTTGATTCTGAATCTTAAAATAAAAAATTAAATAATCGTAGTCCGATTCTCAATTTAGCTATAAAATTGAATTTTAAATTGATTCACAACAAGAGGCAATGTTAATATTTTTATTTTTTTCTACTTGAACACCCTGAGGACGGCCACGACCAATAACAAAAATTATGAACCCCTTCTTGTGACAACCATCGGTTCTGCATGTCTGCTTCTACCACTTTTACTTTACGCCGGCCCCTTTTAAAAGGGATAAATAGTCAAAACCTCCCCGAATTTTGTGTTTGTGAACTGAGTTTCTCAATCTCGATTGTACAAATAAATACCATGGTCCAACACTCCCAATCTTTTTTTTTTTTTTTTTACAAGGTGTCCAATTCTTGACTAATCCTTGGGTCTGTGATTCGGCTCCTCTTCACACAGTCCGATTAATCGCAGGATGTGCCTCCGACTGGCCAGGGTCGGAGCGCTCCCCACCTGGTCTGACAAAGTGCCAAGCAAGCCAATCCAAGTTGCACCTTGCCTTCCAAGAATAATCCTTGCCTTCCAAGTTCCCACTTGCCTTCCAAGAATAAATCCTTGCCTTCCAAATGTTCCCTTGCCTTCCAAGAATAAATCCTTGCCTTCCAAGAGCCCCATATTTCGAACTCACGACCTCTGCTCTGCCAGGTTTGACAGCGTCCGTCCTTTGTCAGTGGAGAAGTGCCCTGGGGGGCCCAACACCCCCAATCTTACTATTACATTGCTTTGTACCTCTATTGCTCAAATAGCATGGTCCGACATCCCAAATATTACAGTGCCTTGTACTGTTCTTATCTCTAGGTTCTTCCTTCTCTCTCTAAAGGTACCCATTTTTGCCAACTTGGAGCCACTTTTTTTTTTCATTTCCCTCCCTTGATCGTCCAACTTTCAACCTTAAATGCTCCCAAATTCTCTCATGCACTGATACTCACAGACAGGCCTCAAGTCGCCGATCATCGAATAGTTTATTCTTGTTTATCTGTGAAATTTTTATTTTGTGCTCGCCTCGATCTGAGAGGTGGTGAAGGTTTTGATGAAGAATTATTTGGGAAATTCACACCGGAGTATTGATGGGTGATCATCGATATGCCTCAACTGCGTAGAGGGCGCCGGCCCACTCAACAAGCCGACCCGAATAAGAAAACCCCGGTTAAAAGGAGGAACACCAGGCGAATTGCAGGGAGACGAACCTCAGTGAAAAAGGATAATAAGAGTAATACGGATAAGGAATTTGTGGTGCTGGATTATGATGGTGGAGATAGTGGGAATAAAAATGTTGCTGCTGCTGGTACTTCTTTGAGAAATACGACGTCGTTGAAGGGTGAGGATAATAGGAAAGCCGAGGAAGTGAAGGAAGAGGTGGGCGTAAAGAAGATGGATGATTGTGAAAGTGGTGGTGACAAGGGCAGCACTGCTCCCCTTCCCGAACGGGTATGTTGAAGTTTTCTTGAAATATTTCCAATTTTTTTCTAGTTATATCTATTTTATTTTGATATTTAAATTATGGGGTTATTTTGGCAGTTATTGATTTTTCAAAAAGAGATGGACTACATGGAAAAAAATTTTGGTTGAAAGATTAGATTTTTCTCTCATCTTTTAGCAATCTGCTTAAGTAGTTTCTATTTGGGGTCTGTCAGTACATAAATGCTCTTTTTGCTAAAGATGGTAGCTCTAAGCTGTATATATTACTTAAAAAAAAAAAAAGGTTAACCCCTAACCTTAAGGGTTCCGGAGGTAAATCGCAGGATATGCCTCCAAAGCTACAGGGTGGAAAGGTGCTTGTACACTTGTACTTACCCAAGAGTCAAATCCATATTTCAGGATTCAGCCGTCTCAAGCGAAGCTGGATTTCTCCACCCTCCCTTTTTACCAGTTGGAGATGTGCTCTGGGGGCACTTTCTCGTAATCAATTGTATTCGAGACTGTTGGTGCTTGGGGGTCTGTTTATGTGGGTTACTGGTTGAAAAATTATCCTTTTGAGGGATTTGTTTGAGTAAATCGTGCTTCAGAATTGAAGGGGAAGATCTAGGTGCTTTGCGGTATTGGTGGATTAGTGTTTAGTGGAATTTATTCTGCATTTCTGGCTCAATGTATTTGTTCTGTAATGCTTTCCGTTGTTCAGTTGATTACTTTTCGAGAAAGTTTGATTTTTTATGTGCTTCACTAAAGAAAAAAGAAGTCTTTTTCTACTCCCTTGTCCAGTCTGAGGTGTTTATGTTGCCAAGTGGAAAAGTAGACAAACATTTTGGTTCTATACAAGGAAGTTAGCTCTTGCTGATCGATGCATTTCATTTGTGGTTCTATGCCAGATGATTTTCTTCAAGGTTCTGTTGCACAGAGCTAGCATGTGTAAATTCAGACATGAGATTGATGGGTAGCTTACCTTGTGCCTAACTTGAGATGTTTGCTAATTAGAATTTGTATGCGAAACAGGTCCAGGTTGGTGGTTCTCCAGCTTATCGAATTGAGAGGAAACTGGGGAAAGGAGGATTTGGACAAGTGTACGTTGGTCGCCGAATAAATCCCCCAAATCTGAATGAAAGAACGGGGCCAGGAGCTGTGGAGGTATGTACTTTCTATACTCTGTAGGTTGCAGCAGTGAGCATTTATTTATGAAATTGCAAAATTTCTTCCATGACCTTTCTAGGTAGCCTTAAAATTTGAGCATCAGAGCAGCAAAGGCTGTAATTATGGACCCCCTTATGAGTGGCAAGTCTACAGGTGAGGTATTTCTTTTTTCTGTTTTTTATAGCTTCCTGTCACAGGTTTAAAAGAATGGTCTCAAAAGTTCCCTGTGCTTTCCACAGTGCACTAGGTGGCAGTCATGGCATTCCACGCGTACATTACAAAGGACGGAAAAGTTCTTATTACATTATGGTAGGTGCTTCATGTGGTAGGTAGTTTGTTTCCCTCTTTCATTTATGATTTATCTGATTTACTATGTGGATGTGACAAACTATCCCATGTTTACAGGTTATGGATATGCTTGGTCCTAGTTTGTGGGATGTCTGGAACAATAATCCACACGCGTTAGTGTCTTTAATTCGCCAAATTTTATTCTGTCCCCTTTTAAATTTCTCATACAATATCACACATCTAACTTCATAATGCATTTTGTACAGTATGTCCATCGAAATGTTGGCATGTATTGCTATTGAAGCAATTTCCATCCTAGAGAAATTGCACTCTAGAGGGTAATTACTTTGAACTCATCTCGACTCTAACATGATAGAATTAGAGAATATTAGTGGGGATACTTTATTTTAGTAATGATTCTAAGAAGCACAAAACCTATCTTTATTTGGCTGTCTATTGTCACTCAAGTTGTATTGAGCATGTTTCTTGTACATTTGTTGAGATTACTACAGTCCTTACGTATTTCATTATAGAATTACCACTTCCATAACTTCCATCAACGACTTTGCCTCATAAAAGCATTATATTCTCTGATACTTGCAATTTTTAATTGGAAATTTTAGGCGCTCCTTTCTTAGTAAAGTGATACGAAGTTTGTTTAGTGCAAATATGGTTGTAGATGATAAAAGGTTTTGGATCATATTCAAAGTGTAACGGTTATAAGCAATACACTGTTTTACCTTAAATCAAACACGCAATGGTAATGTAGAAACATATATGCTTGTGTGTATTTTTGCCAATAAATGTGCTTGTGCATATAGGTCATGCATGTCACCAGTATAGTCTATATTCACAATCCAAACTACTTCACAAGTCCTATCGTATCCTCTGTTGAAAATTGAAGTCTTCATTTATGTTGCTTTTTTGCTTTTAATAAAATATTAATTTCCATTGTTAGCTTTTATGTTTAGCTACATATAAATGTACATACATTAATTGAAAAAGTTTTCAATTGAGTTTTCTGATATAGTGTATTTAAAGTGTGCCAGTGTTTCCAGAATTGCACATGCTTTATAGAGTGAAAAATCCTCTTTTTTTATTTTTCAATTTCCTTATGCCCGCAGAAAGTCGTCATCTCATCATTTTGACTGGATCACTAATTAAGACTGTATTGGTACGATGTAGAAAAACAATTATAAAAATGAGTTGCTTGTCTGAATGCCTGCGCTAACAGTCCTTTCAAATAGAGTATTTTATTCTGAATAACATTTTCCTTTTATATGACTGCTAAAAAATTGTGCAGATACGTACATGGGGATGTGAAGCCTGAGAACTTTTTGCTTGGTCTGCCGGGAACACCTGAAGAGAAAAAACTTTTTCTTGTTGATCTTGGATTAGGTAAATTATCTGGCATACTGTAGCCTTTTTATGAATAATTAGCACAAACTGTACATACAGCGGAGGAATGTTATATTCTCACTGATGTTTCATCTGTTTTAACATCTCAGCCACCCGTTGGCGAGATAGTTCAACTGGCCTGCATGTTGACTATGATCAACGGCCAGACATATTTAGGTAAAGTATTTATAATTCCATATTTTTTTTCCTTCACTTGCGACGTCTGGTGACAATCTATTCTTTTTGCTTTTATTTGACGCTCGAGAATGCTGATGCTGCAGGGGAACCGTACGTTATGCCAGTGTGCATGCTCATCTTGGAAGGACTGGGAGCCGTAGGGATGATTTGGAATCTCTCGCCTATACAATGATTTTTCTTCTGCGTGGTCGACTCCCTTGGCAAGGGTTTCAGGTAGCTGATTTGCTGATCTGAAATATGGTTTTTCCTTATGATTAATTAATTAGGAATGCTAATGTGATGATTCACTTAGGGTGACAATAAAGGTTTCCTTGTCTGCAAAAAGAAGATGGCAACTTCTCCAGAATCTCTATGTTGCTTCTGCCCTGCTCCTTTCAGACAGTTTGTTGATTATGTTGTGAACTTAAAGTTTGACGAGGAGCCTAATTATGCGAAGTACATTTCCCTTTTTGATGGGATAATTGGTCCAAATCTGACCATCAGGCCAATCAACACTGAGGGTGCTCAGAAGGTATCCTTCAAAATTTTCTTTGCATTTGTTTTAATATTTTATTGATATTGTGCTTTCCACTCGCAAAGCTTATATATCAAGTTGGACAAAAGAGAGGAAGGCTCATGATGGACGAGGATGATGATGAGCAACCAAAGAAAAAAGTCCGCATCGGAATGCCTGCAACACAGTGGATTAGTGTGTATAATTCTCGCCACCCTATGAAGCAGAGGTATGAATGATATATAGAACTTAGTTTCTTCCCGAGATTTTCTGTAAGTATAAATATAATAATGTTGCATCCCGTGTTTGGTCTTGTAGATATCACTATAATGTGGTAGATTCAAGGCTTGCTCAGCATATTGGGCGAGGAAACGAAGATGGACTATTAATCAGCAGCGTGGCATCTGCTTCGAACTTGTGGGCCCTAATTATGGATGCAGGGACAGGCTTTAGTGCTCAAGTTTATGAACTCTCACCACAATTTCTTCACAAGGTCTCCTATATTCTTCTGGCCTTGTGTTTCAATGAAGAAAGAAACTTAACACTTCACAATATTGTTTAGAAGAGAAAAATAACACTTCACACCTTAGATTTTGTCCACCTGTAAAAACTCGAACTGTTGAGTTTATAAACTAAAAATGTTAAAAAACGTTGCATTTCCATTTTTAGTGCTAAATTCATTATTTTATTTCTTTCTTTCTTTCTTATTATTATTATTATTTTGGCATATTTTAGTGAAATGAAAATGGGACGCCAGCTAGCACGGCTGCATAATGCATATTAAACTTTAAGAATTTGTGCTATTTGTTAACTCTAAGGAGTAGCTTAATAGTCAGGCATTGAGTTTTGCTCCCCAATGATCACCATTTCGAGTCCCTTCAGGACACTGAGGTGAGTACCCGGTTGCAAACTTTAGGGTCCCGTAGAATTAGTCGAGGTGCGCGTAAGCTGGCTCGGACACTCACGATCATTAAAAAATAAAAATAATAATAAAATAAAATTGTGCCTGTTATTATTTTAATCTGTCCGAGGAATGCCTCTTGCACACATATGAACTAATATCTTTCCTTTATATTTGCTGTAGGAATGGATTATGGAACAGTGGGAGAAAAATTATTATATCAGTGCAATAGCAGGGACTAATAATGGAAGCTCATTAGTAGTTATGTCGAAAGGTTGGTGTCACAATTCTGTTGTCTTTTGATGCAATATGGGGGTCACCTAATCTTTTCTTGTACTTTATAAAATACAGGTACTTCGTATCTACAGCAGTCCTATAAAGTCAGTGATTCGTTTCCATTTAAGTGGATCAACAAAAAATGGAGGGAGGGGTTCTTTGTCACTGCCATGGCAACTGCAGGAACTAGGTGGGCAGTTGTTATGTCCCGTGGGGCTGGTTTCTCGGATCAGGTATGTTGCTAGCATGGTAAGTATGTTTCTTTTTATCGAAGACAAGTAATAATTGGATCACAAACTTCAGGTTGTCGAGTTGGACTTTCTTTATCCCAGTGAAGGTGTTCATAAAAGGTGGGACGCTGGTTATCGCATCACATCAACTGCAGCAACTTGGGATCAAGCTGCTCTTGTTCTTAGTGTTCCAAGAAGAAAGCCTGCAGATGAAACACAGGAGACACTTCGGACTTCTGCTTTTCCAAGCACACATGTTAAGGTTTGATTGTTTACATCCTTTATCACTGTTAAACCAATTTTGGTCCGACTTGCGACTATTTTGTACACAATGGTTATCAGTTATTTTATGCAGGAAAAGTGGTCAAAAAATCTCTACATCGCATCGGTATGTTATGGGCGAACTGTTTCTTGATGCATCCCCAATTTTTTCGTGTACAAGATTACACCTCTTTGTACGAGCTGCAACTGACTTGCACATTTTTTCGCGATTGAAGAGTTGTTCTCATGTTTTCAACTGCCAAGCCAAACAGGTCGTGCCATTCGATATTGACCTGTGCTTGTGTTGTACCATCGAAGTATAATATTATTATTTGCAACGCCCGGTCACTATACTGCACTTGTTATGAAATGATTTGAGCAGCTTCAAATCTTTCGCTTGTAGTTAGCTTATTGCTTGAAGTTTGTACAGTTTTGAACCGTAATTACTTGATTGGAGGCAAAGCATACAGATTTTATATCTGGATTCCGATGGTATTTTGATACGTGCACCCCTATTTATGTGTAATCTATTTTGAAAATTTTAGGCCTTGTTTGACACATTATTTGAAAAATTAAAGAGTTTCGAATAGTATTTTTGTACAATGTGTGATTAAAAAGTAAGAAAATTTTATTGGTTTGTGTATAGAATATTTTAGTGTGAATGTGTAGTTAAGAATGATACTGTAGCGAATAATTTAAATTTTTAAAGATTGTCAAACAGGGGCTTAGTGTTTGTTTGACATTGTTTTTAAATGTTTATAAATTGTGGATCATACAGATGATAAATGGGATTTTTTTAATCACAATTTCATAAATATAAATATTTGATAACGTTCAATTTTAATTAAACTAACTAAATAAATAGGGTTTTTTTAGGGCCCGTTTGATTCTCATTCTTTGATTACAAAACTGAAAAATATGATTGTTATTTATCACATTAAATCATTGTATTTGATTTTCTATTTTTTGTGTGGATTTCGTAACAATTATATTTTTCATTCTTATTCTTAAAAAATGGGAAAAAAAAAAAGAAAAAATCAGCCAAAGGAAAATTTCATATCTTCTTCATTCGACCCACCCTCACTCCATCCCATTCCACTAGGACAGGACGATAATTTCCTCTTCAGGACTGAGAATAATTTAATCACTTTGGTCCAATCTCTTTCAGTAATTTAGGCTAAAATGAATATTTGAAGAAAGGACCAGTTCATATTGGTAATATTCATATTTAAATCCAATCATGAAGGGTCAGCTAGGCGGTATATTCATATTCAAACTAACAACTTCCAGGACGTGGAGACCCAATCTGGCCATTTAAATTAGGGGCTCACAATCTCACTTGTAAAGGCACTATGTGGAAGGTTGGGAAGCATATCCCTAATTTTTCTAAACATTAAATTCAAAAGATTTTTTATTATTTTTTTTCAAGAAGCATTTTGAGAAAAACATTGACTGAACAAAAATTATATTTGACCAAAATTAAGC
>NW_019233649.1:162655-181689 GCF_002742605.1 Olea europaea var. sylvestris
TTTACATATAATATTATTTTATTAAAAAATGATCAATTGAAATAAGATCAAATCACTGTTCAAGAATACATTTTAATAAAAAAAAAAGAGGCTCAAACAAGTGGCACAAAAACCCTGGACCTTTACTAATATTGCCAAATTCTGCATATCCTTTCATTTTGACGTAAAACCCCTCTAGATGACCTCTTCAATTGGAATATTATATTTTCTTCCATTTTCTGAATAAAATCTTATGACCCGACAAATATATCCTCCTTTTTAAATAAAGCGATAAAAGAATGAAAATATAAAGAATTAATTACAATCACAATCTCAAATTTTCAAAAAAAAGTACAAACGAATCCCAAATAAATAATTGGAAGATTAAAATTGAAAAGAAAAATCCCTTTATCTCCCACGCACCCTGTCTATCTCCTACCACCAGCATCACCGCTGCTACTACTGCATCACCACCAAAGCAAACGAGTCTGCCTTCGTTTACTTTTCCCGGAAATTTGCACAGTGAAACAAAAATCAACATTAGGCGAGTTCTGACATAAAATTTACATCCCTAAGATACCAATGCTCTCCCGGTTTTACATTAGAGGACAGAATCGCATAGTCGAATTCGAATGTTTAACTAACAATTCCATCTAATTCTATGATTTAGTGTCCCGAAATCTATAGGTCTAAACAGTGTCCATAAAATTCCATAAAATGAAAAATGCATCACCAGTAATGACCTATTCATTATCTCACATGTAGTCACTTAAAAAATAATACTAAAGATTGTTGGAAAATACGTTATTCAAGAGAGAGAGCTGGAGAAGAAACAATAATAAAATCTAGAATTAGAATATCAAGATGAAGGCTTGAACACGATATCGTTGTTCTCAAACGATATTTGTCCCCTCTTAAATTAAATGAGATGCTTCAAGGACCTTGACAAATGGTTTGCAGAATTTTAACAAGCCTTAAAGAAGATTATGATGTAGGAGGATCTGAGTCGAGTAATGCTGATTTGTCAGATTGCACGATGATGGCGTTGAGATACCATGAGATAGCAGATCGGCACAAAGATGAGAAGTGAATCGCAATTATTTCCTTAATTAAGAGAATTTAACACGACTTTGATAATTTGGCTATAACTTTGACTACGGTTATTAGAATCACTCTTATGACCCCAATTCGGAAAGCTCTTTGCGGCGCGCACGTTGTGGCCACCTATCTATGCTCGGTGGGCGTCAATTTAAAGCCCAAAATCTGCTGTTTTCTTTTCCGAAATTCAATTTTTAGTTTTTTTTTTTTAACTATTTATGGTAATATTTCGTTTCCCTTTTTCATATGTTTGAAAACTCGAATTGAACCAAATTTCTGATAACCTACTTCTTTTACTTAATAGTTTATTCTAGTGTAATTTCGGGATTTCACCATGTTTGGTAATTTTCCTATAATTTCGTATTTTGCAGCTATTTAACCCGGGTTGTGGTTTAATTTTGGTCATTCAACATTATTAATAATATTGAGTTGATTTCAGAGTATTTTCTATGATTTTTGGGCATTTTCTTTCGTTTATTTCTTGTAAATCATCTTCTACAACAAGTCAATAGGATAATCACTATCCTACCCGGCGTCAGTTGGCATTAGAGCGTCAGCATCTTCTTGGGAGATAAATTCCATCAGTTATAATAGTTGGTGGACGTGGTTATGGTCATCGAGGGCAGGTTCCGATTGAGGAAGTCCCACACCGTGATCGTAATATTCAAGATGTGATGATTGAAGATTTGCATAGACAAGTTGCGAAGTTAACCCAACGTTTGGCGGAGCAAGAGTTCGATAATCATGATGTGGAGGGTCACCATTCCGATACCAGTTTCGAAAACCCGTATCACCATCATGCTCGAGTTTGGGAGCATCGTGGATAGGAGGATCGTCATGTGGATCTCGGTTTCGGAGTGGATCTACCCGAGTTTCCTGGTATGTTGCAGGCTGAATGATTTATTGATTGGCTGAATGAAGTGGAGGAGGTTTCAGATCGTGTCAAAGTAAAACTGGTCGTCATCAAACTCAAAGGTAGAGCATCTGCATGGTGGGAACAGTTGAAGCATTCACGAGAGCGACAGGGAAAATCCAAAATTACTAACTCGGAGAAGATGAAAGGGCACTTCCTCCCTTTCCACTACACTCACACCTTGTTTCAGAGGCTCCATTCACTGAGACAAGGCGCAAGATCAGTCAATGATTATACTGAGGAATTCTATCAGCTGGTGGCTCCGAATGATTTATCTGAAACAGAGGAGCAAATGGTAGTACGGTATTTGGGGGGATTAAGGCAGCCCATGCAGGATGTTCTCAGCCTTCATTCATTGTGAACGGTTGCTGAGACATATCAACGGGCACTTGCAGTGGAGAAACAGCAGAGTAGGAGGCCAGTGGTCAGGTAGTCAGCCAGTTCGCCCTCAAGAATCTCATCCTGCTTATCAGCTACAGTGAGACAATTCCAGCTCAAGTATTAAGTGTTTCAGGTGTGGTAAACAAGAGCATAGGGCGACTAATTGCAGGAAGCCTGCTGGTCAGAAGAATAAAAATCTTCTGATTGAGGAGGATATGACAGAGCAATTCGAGGAAGTTGGGGAGCCTGTGTATGATGATGGTGAAGATGAGGACGTGCTACATGGAGATGGCCAGGAGACCCTGGTCATTCGAAAGAGCCTGCTGACTCCTAAGGGCGACTCAGGGGACGATTGGTTGAGGACCAACGTTTTCCACACAACCTGCACAGTTGTTGATAAAGTCTGCAAACTGATAATTGATAGTGGCAGTTGTGAGAATGTAGTGTCTGAGAAGGCTATCGAGAAACTGCAACTGAAGACGGATTGTCATCTCAAACCATACAAATTGTCTTGGCTAAATAAAGGCAGTGAGGTAACGGTAGAAAAACGGTGTTTAGTGTCTTTTTCGATTGGAAAAAAATATTTTGATAATGCTTGGTGTGATGTGGTATCAATGGACGCGTGTCATCTTTTGTTGGGACGACCTTGGCAGTATGATCGCAGTGTTATCCATGATGGGCGGAAGAATACTTATTCTCTTAGCATCAAAGAGAAGAAAATTGTTTTGGCGCCTCGCAGGGAAGAAAACATCCATGCCCCGGTAGTTAATAACACCAATCTACTTTCTATGTCTAGGTTCTTGTTTGAGGTGGGGCATGAAAAAATAGTTTATGCTTTGATGCCTCGTGAAAATAGTGCAGTGAATGTGGATTCGAAATTACCAATAGAAGTGCAGCAACTACTGATGGAGTTTTCTGACTTGATGCCGGAGGATCTTTCTCCAAGATTACCACCTATGAGGGACATTCAACATCAGATCGACCTTATTCCAGGGACGAGTCTACCAAACCGACCAGCATATTGCCTCAGTCCCAAGGAAACTGGAGAGTTGCAGTGACAGGTGGTAGAATTATTGGAAAGGGGCTACATTCGTGAGAGTATGAGTCCTTGTGCAATTCCTAAGCTACTAGTGTCGAAGAAAGATGGGTCGTGGCATATGTGTGTTACAGCAGGGAAATTAACAGGATTACAGTGAAGTACAGGTTTCTAATTCCCCGCCTGGACAACATGTTGGATCAATTGTCCGGTTCTAAGATCTTCTCAAAAACTGACCTTTAAAGCGGATACCACCAGATCAGAATCAGGCCTGGAGATGAGTGGAAGACCTCGTTCAAGACATAATATGGATTGTACGAGTGGATGGTCATGCCCTTTGGACTATCCAACGCACCCAACACTTTTATGAGGTTTATGCATCAAGTTTTAAGGCCTTTCATGGGGAAGTTTGTAGTGGTCTATTTTGACGACATACTTATTTATAGTTCGACATGGGAGTCACATTTTAATCATCTTCGTGCTTTCTTTGATGTAATGAAGACGGAGAGCTTATTCATCAATCAGAATAAGTGTTCTTTCTTCACAACTTCTGTAACTTTTTTGGGTTTTGTTGTGTCTACTGATGGTGTTCATGCAGATCAATCCAAAATTGAGGCAGTTTTGAATTAGCCCAAGCCAAAAACTTTGCACGATGTCAAAAGTTTCCATGGATTGGCATCCTTCTATCGCCGGTTCATCAGAAACTCCAGTACCTTGATTGCTCCTGTCACAGAGTGTCTTAAAGGGCGTGGTTTTCAGTGGATCGGGGAGGCAGAGGCTAGCTTTCAGTTGGTTAAGCAGAAGATGACGGAGGCCCCAGTCTTGGCACTTTCGGGCTTTGAGAAGGTGTCCGAGGTAAACTCTGATGCGTCTGGAATTAGTATTGGTGGTGTTCTGAGTCAGGAGGGGCGTCCAGTAGCCTTTTTTAGTGAAAAGCTATCGGGATCGAAGAAAAATTATTCCACTTATGACCTGGAGTTCTATGCCATAGTCCAGACTCTGAAACATTGGCGTCATTACTTGGTACAAAGGGAGTTCATCGTTGTTACTGATCATGAGGCCTTGAAGTACATCAATGGTCAGCACAAGCTGAGTAGGCGACATGCAAAGTTGGTGGCGTACTTGCAGGAGTTTACTTTCACACTAAGGCATCAATTAGGGAGTTTGAATCGAGTAGCAGATGCATTGAGCCGTCACACATTACTCCTCACCACCATGAGCACCAAGATTGTCGGATTTGAGGCATTTCCTAATATGTATGCTGCAGATTCTTCATTTGGGAAGATAATTCGAAAGGTAACTGATAATCACCGCCATGAATTTATTTTATATAATGGTTACCTGTTTCGTGGATTGCAATTATGCATTCTGGATTGTTTACTAAGGCAGCAGATTATTAGTGAATTTCATAACGAAGGACATTTTGGGCGAGACTAGACATTGGCATTGGTCTCCTCTAATTATTACTGGCCAAAGTTGAGCAGTGATGTGGCGCATTATGTGGAGCAATGTTATGTATGTCAGTGGTCTAAAGGAGCTCTTACTAATGCTGGATTGTACACGCCATTATCCATACCTGAAGCTCCTTAGTTTGATGTCAGCATGGATTTTGTCTTGGGCTTACCTCGTACACAGCGGGCGATGGATTCCATTCTTGTTGTGGTTGACAGATTTTTAAAGATGGCTCATTTTGTGGTTTGCCGGAAGACAATGGATGCTACTCGGATTGCTCATCTTTATTTCAGAGAGATTGTGCGTTTACATGGTGTTCCACAGTCAATTACTTCTGACTTTGACACTAAGTTTATGAGTCATTTCTGGAGGAGTTTATGGGACAAACTTGGAATGAAGTTGAATTTTAGCAGCGCATACCATCCCCAAACAGATGGTCAGACCGAGGTGGTGAATCGGAGTTTGGGAAATCTTTTGAGAAGCTTGGCAGGGACTAAATCAAAGTAGTGGGATTTGGCATTACCTCAAGCAGAGTTTGCTTATAACCGGTCGAGGAATAGAACCACCGAATTGAGTCCTTTTGAAATTGTCTATGGTCAGAACGCATCCGGGGTACTTGATTTGGTTCCAATTCCACATGTGGGTCACTTCAATAACAAAGCTGATGAGATGGTTGAACATCTTCGAGGTATCTATGAGCAGGTGAAGCTGTCTATACAGGATAGTAATACTAAGTACAAGACTCAGACAAATAGTCATCGGCGCCAGGTGTTGTTTGATGTTGGTGATTTTGTTTGAGCAGCATTAACTCGTGATCGTTTTCTAGCTGGGGATTACAATAAGCTAAAGGAGCAGAAGATTGGACCTTGTGAAGTGCTGCAGAAGATCAATGATAATGCTTACAAGTTGCGCCTCCCTAGCCATTTGAAGACATCTGACGTCTTCAATGTGAAACACCTAAGCCCTTGTTTTGTGGAGTCCTATGAAGCTATTGTAAACTCAAGGGTGAGTTCTTTCCAACTCGGGCCAACTGATGTAGGAGGATCCGATTCGAGTGATGCTGATTTGTCAGATAACACGATAATAGCGCTGAGATACCATGAGATTGTGGATCGGCGCAAAGATGGGAAATGAATCCCAATTATTTCATTGATTGAGGAAATTTGACACGTCTTTGGTAATTTGGCCACTTTGGTTACGATTATCAGAATCGTTATTATGACCCCAATCTAAAAAACTCTTTTCGGCATGCACGTCGTGGCCACCCAGCTATGCTCGGTGGGCGTCAATTTCAAGCCCAAAATTCGTTGTTTTCCTTTTCGAAATTCAATTTTTAGTTATTTTTGCCATTTATGATAATATTTCGTTTTCCTTTTTTCATATGTTAGAAAACTCGAATTGAGCCAAATTTTTGACAATCTACTTCTTTTACTTAATATTTTATTTTGGTATAATTTCAAAATTTTGTCATTTTTGGTAATTTTCCTATAATTTCGTATTTTACAGTTATTTAACCCGACTTGTGAATTAATTTTGGTCATTCGGCATTATTAATAATATTAAGTTGATTTCAGAGTATTTTCTCTGATTTTTTGGGAGTTTTCTTCCTTTTCTTTCTTGCGAATCATCTACTACAACAAGCCTATAGAATAATCACTATCCTACCCGACATTAGATCACCAAGCACAAGTGAAAGCTTCCAAAACTTGAAGAGCACAAAAGAAGAACTCTGAATATTGAATAGAATAAAGTTTTGATCTTTGTTTGTTGAATAGTGTGTGATCACAAGAGTTTTTTAATACTTGTGCCTCGAACAAACTTACCTATGTATAGGCATGGTTTAGTTTACACGAAATTGAACCAAAATGCAGTGAAAAGCCTCCAAACTTTTAAACCAAAACGGTCAAAAACAGTCACCAATGATAACATATTTGTCCTATGCGACGGCATAAAACAAACCTATGCGATCGCATAGAACAAGGTATGTGAGCGTTTAGTTCATGCAACCGCATGGGCATTTGGCATAAGCCAAACTTCCAGCCACCAGATTTATTTATTTATTTATTTTTCTCTCATTCCACACTATTTACTTATTGATTTTTCGAAGAACGATTCTCATCACAGATTGTATACTCAATAGATTTACATTTGATATCAAATTGCAATATTAATAAAAATCGGGCGTAGATCACTAGGCAGCAAAAATTTTCTCGATAATGACAACAGCAACCAAGGTCTACGCAACAAAATTTGTGCTAAGAATCCTTCAGAAACCGATAAGTGTCAGTAGTGACCACTTTCCCCAGCTAATTTATCTCTGGTTGCGCTAGTTTGTCGGGCCGGCAACACAATCTCTTCAGACATACTCTTTCCTAATGCCAAGGAACAAAAGGTTACGGCAGACGACAGAAAAATCGCAAAAATATGAATTCACTGTAAATCCAACGAGTGAACATTTATTATTTACCTCTTTATTATCATGATCATAACGGATCAAGAATATGCATCTGCAACCTCTTATATCATGCAATCTCCTTTCAATCTCGATAACATGAGCATCATAGTATCTTGCTTGATCTTGACTCTCCTGATGCATGTAAAGTTGGAATCGAAGAGAAGCAAGCTATTTGTAGACCAAAATATAATATTCTAACTTCATTATGACGTGATACTCGAGGTCTAAATGTGCCGGTATTAAAACTGGCTTGCAACGCCATCTTGCGTACAAATTTTTTCTATTTCATTTTAAACACGTTTTCCATATTATTCTTCAACTTCGAGTCCACCATCCCATGTTTCTTCTCTACATGCTAAAAAAAATATAGGCACACTTCGTCTTCAGTGAATGTCAATTTTCAACAGTTATTTCCAGTGGCCTTTCTTAGTTGCTGGTGTTATTATTTCCATCTTTAAATTCTACTTTGTACAGTAAATCTCTTGCGAATCAGAAAAGGTGAACAGAAAAACTATATGCACAGGAATACAAAATGCCAAAAGGCCTGGAGACTACATGATGGTAAAGCAGAAGAATAACCAACATAAATCAGAACGCATACCTGGAAGCACACTACTAGATCTCCAACCTCGACTTTCTTGCATTCTGAATGCTCCAGAGGAATTGAGCGTTCACGCACATCATTTTTTACGTTTACCCACTCATCGTCCTCTCGTCCAAACCCAACATATCTTACGCAAACTTGCTGCAGTGAACAGGTCAAACTTGAGTTCAATGATAGGCAAGCAAATTTCTTTGCCTTCATTTTGGACGGTCTCAACTTCAGTATCATACCAAAGGCTTAACATCACTTGGAAACTTATAGGAGAAAAAACTTTCCATCAGAGTTGAGTGAGAATTGAGAATGAATTAGCATTCCTATTGTGGACGTGTGAGTATCAACACAGAAACAGGAACGTACAAGAGAAATCTGGAATTAAATTTTGCTACTCACAGTTTCTCCTGATCTGCATCTGTGCAAGAGAAATTGTTCAACATCGTACCTGTAAAACAACAAAAATGTTAAAATGATATATATAGATTCAAACATGCCGGTTGACAATGCTCTGGAATAACATATAAGACAACATTAAGAAAACAAATTTAGTAGTGTATGCTGTATAATTCAGGCAATAATAGAAAGTATCCAATATTTCTCCTCTTGTATTTTAGCCCAAGAAATGAACATAAAAGATGTAAAGTAATGTGGGAAAAAGAGGGCTAAACTGAAAACCGGGCGTTCTGCTCCTGCATAGCAAAGAGTAATCCTCTAAATGAACCAATAAAATATTTAACAAATTTGCAAAAATACAAAATTATAATCAAAATATACCAATAATCATCTAAAAAATTAATAGTGTTTCAACAAAACTAAAAGCAACTCAAAACTTAAAATTGATCAACAAATTAACAAATAATAAATTAACAAAGTAATCACACAAAAAGACCATTAATCCATACTTGAACAATTAATCATTTATTCAAGAATTTTGCTTTCTTTGACTTTAAAAGAAATCTGGAGGAGAAAAAAACAAATACACGGAAGACAATAAAAATCTAATAAAGAAAGGAACAAATGAAATTATGCGTCCTAGGTCTCCAGTTATTGGTCCTCTGCTCAAAGGTTGAAACTTCACTTGGGAGAAGGGATCATCACATTTTAGCTATAGAAGGCAAGTGCACACCTGATTCAATTGTTCTCTTTATCCAATTCCCTTTAAAAAAAAGGTAAATGAAAAATAAAATAGCTAACAGCTAAAACGCTCTAGGCCATTGTAAACTAGCCAAAAGATTCAGGTCCAGTAGTAAAAAGCCAGAAAGGGCATGAAAAACAAGCGCACATCTCAGCCATCTCGAGGCGTATGCCTTAACAAATGTCAATCGAAAAAGTTTAAGAGCATGTTTAGCTAAGCTTAGAAGGTTTACTTATAAGTGAAAAAGTAAATTTATAATAAATTATTTTTTTATTAATCAAATTTAAATTAATTACTTATGACTACTTAAAAAATAAGTAGCCTTTTTCACAAAAATAAGAAAAAGTAAATTATTCAAGATTAACTTTTTCTTTAATTCAAGCTTAATTAAACATGCTATAAGTTTTGAGGCACTTAATGAAGACCTCAGATGATGCAAACTCAAGGTATAAGCCTTAAGCTCTTTTTAGAACCATGGCATTATGCTTCATGGTGAAGATTGAATTTGCTCCATTTGACTTGGTTGATGCATGCCCTGGAACGCAGTTGATAGAATACTCAAAAAACTATACTAACAAAGCATGGTGATAGCTGAATACTAATATAGCCAACTTCAAAGAATACGGAAAATTCTAAAGTGCCAATTAAAGAACAACGTCGCAGACAACCAATATGCTACACAAGGCATTGTAAAGCAATATCCGAGTGCTATGCCAACAATTTAAACATCCAAATACAATAATTTAAACAATTTAAACATCCAAATACAACAAATTTTATTTGAAGTTACTCGCAGAGAAGACTACTATAAGATCAGGTATTCCATTAAACCGACTAGCGACAGAAAGCAGGTCAGTAAGCAGGCACGAGGAAATGCAGGAAATAGTTAGTCACAATTTTAAATCAGTGACATAAAGATATTCATCAAGTGCCAAACATAGGCTTACCATGCCCCATCAATTGACGACCTAGCTTCAAACTTCATCTTGGATATATCTTGAACTTTTTCACCTGCCACCATCTCCTAAAACTGAGAAACTTGTGGGATTGTGAATGTTAATTAATTAAAAAAAAAAATCACAAATATTTTAACAAATAAACATATTTCATTATATATATAAAGCCTAAAAATACTCCGTCTCAAACTGAACGGTCTCCATACTATTTTAGGATGTTTCAGAACCGATGGCCACTATTAAGGCTGGGCAAATCTCCCGAACCAAACTGACCGAACCGAACCCAAACCGAACCGAACCGAACCCGATGGTTCTTGTCAAATTAAATACCTGAACGGGTATCTGAATTGAGAACCGATGGATATGGTTCAGTTCTCGATTCTAGACCTAAAACCGAAGAACCGAATAAGAACCGAATCTTTCTAATTTTTTTTTTATATTGAGTAAATCAAATTATTTTAATTTTTTCTAAACAAATTAATAAATTAACAATTTCTAAATCCAAAATTTTGGTCCAATAATTTGTTTCATTTCTAATTTTTTAATTTTTAGCCCAATTACCCATTTTATTATTTCATTTCTTAGCCAAGCAAGATCAAATCCACTAAATAACCCTAAACACCAACACCAAAGTGCATAACGTTGTCTTGACTCTCACACTCACTCTCGCAGCCTCGTTAATATTCCAAAACCTATACAATTATCGGTCGACACTATGACCTCCGATCGAAACTGTGACCTTCGCCAACCGAAACTTTGATCGTAGCGATCATTTGAACAAGGTAGTTTACTTGTCTCTGACATTCCAAAATCATTGAATGTATTATTAGTTGTATTTATATAATATTTTTATAAATGTTAAAAAATTTAATTATAGTACAGAACCGAACCGAACCCGAACGGTTCCATAATTATATTTGGACCCAACGGTTCCATTTACTAGATACCCAAAAAGTTCGGTTCGATTCGGTTCTCTTTAGAACCGAACCGAACCGACCCGCGCCCACCCCTAGCCACTATCCCAAAATAAATGTCCTTTTACCAAATATGACTCATTTAGATTAATTAGCAATTCATTTTATTATTAAAGTGACTATCAATATCTTCCATAAGTTTTGTGCATGGCCCATTTATAATGAGAAACTATCATGCAACTCAAATCTGCCAATATTTCTTTTGCATATAACTATATATGTGTGGAACAACCAACAGACTTTAAGTGAAAGATTTGGGAAGTTTATGTAGATGTCGCCACTTTAAACCATCTCCTAAAAATATTGGGCCAATCAATAGGGGTCATTCAATTTGAAACGGGAGAAAAACCAGTCTTACATCTGCTACCCTCTGACAGTCTTTCAAAATTCAAATCAGAAACAAGGCATTTTCATATAAAAGACATTAGCATCACCTGAACCAATGTCAAAAACAATTTTCCTTTCCTGAGCACAATGATTTTGGGAATTTTTCTTTGAACAAATTCCAACCACCATATCACCAACATCAACTCTGTGCTGTGGCCTAGAATTCAGCAACACTCTGGTCACTACAATTTCAAAAAAAGAAAAAAAAAAAGAAAAAGAAAAAAAGAACAGTTCATCAGACAACACTACCACCATCGTGGAAAAAAATCAATCACAAACCAACAATTAGTCAATTACTGTTCAGTTATGAAGAAGTAGAATTGAGCTTCACATATCCAAATCTCCAAAAAAGAAAAATGTTTCCCAAAACCAAGTGATTGGAAACGTTAGCTCTGCAACAAACGGAATGCGAAAAAGAGCTCATGTAACACCAACACCAAATCCATTGTGACTAATGTTTAGCCTAGGCACCAAGAGACAAGAATGAATGATAGAAAATTAATCAAAATGCTTCAGGGAGTTTCAGAAAGAAGGCCCAGCTCAAGTTGTTCAATCTTTTTGCTGTTTATATCATTAGTGTGTTAGGAAAATATTCAATAAGTCAGTCTTTTTATGTAGGAAAAATCATATCCTGGAATGTGGATGGGTGGGTGTTCATTAGACTTTCAAACAGAGTTTCGACTCAAAGTGCACTTTGCCAAAACATGCTTAAATCTGTGGTAAAATGCAAGTGCTATTTTCACCTTTCTAAGGTAAAAATGCGGAAAGCCTTTCTTTCGTTAAGGATAAACTATATCAATGCAGGATGCCATATGCTTCCATTTCTGTTCTGATTAGCTGATTAAAACTGCCATCAATAAAGCAATTTACGACCAGAAACTTTACAAAGGACCATATCAGTTTATCAACTCATACACGAAATTAGGAACACGTAGAAAGAACAAAAGTTTCCCCAGAAACCAAAATCGAAGAGATCCTGACTACAACATTCCAACTCCTGACAAGTGTGTCCATGCCTTCAAACTTCTTGCTCAATTTCATTTCAAAAATCCAACAATAGGAATACAAGTATCACAAAAATCTTTTCCTCTTTCTTCATCCTGTTTTCCTAAATAGTTCAGTTACATGTATGTACTATCATCTCAAAAATACTCCATAGTGGAGAAACAAGATTCTGACTCCAACCCTTGTGTTTCTTTCTCTTTCAAATTATTAACAATCGTGAATTTCTAAACATGGCAATATATCAAAAGGTGAACTTGATTATTCTCTTTATCTAACATTTATTTCTACACTATCCATTTTAGGACATCCAACAAATAAAAAAGAGCTTCATTTCAAAAGGTCAAAGTTCTCGCATCTTAAGCTCCTCCATACCCACACTCAAAGACCCAATCAAAAGGAAAGAAATCATTAATTTCTTGAATTTGGAATTTAACATAAGAGAAATTGAGGAAAATACAATTCAAATGCCATTGTCACATTAACATACATAAAAAGTTTCTCTTATAAAATTTACCTCAAATTGTGGAAGGACCAGTTCTCCCTCTACAACCCATGGAGAACATATACAAATAAATAAGAATGAGAAGCAACATGGTACACATGCCAAAGAAGACAAAGGAAACAGATATTCTAATGCAGAGGCTGTATCTCTAATTGGTGATTGATTTGTTAAATGAGAATTTTAAAAGTTGAGCCTATTGCAAGCAGAGAGACCACTTGTAATCATTACAACCAGATACTTGTAGAGGGTTAAAGCTGAAGAGAAGCAGTAGTACATGCCTTTGGGAGCCTGAAAATTTCCACTAACTTTATTAGAAATGCAAGCATCTGACACAGCAGGTGGATTATTGGGTGCATCGCATGAAGTCTCTTTAGAGAGGCAGTTTTGTTGCCTCTTTTGAAACCATATTTGAACCTAATATAACAGAAGAGTGACGTGCATGTTATAAAGATCCAAGCAAGACAACAGTTGAGTTGTGATCAGCGTAATTATGAAATAAAAAATGCATAATAAGACCTCAGTCCATTTCACTGCAGGTTTTCCTGCACGACCACTCGAACGGCTGCAAACAAAATGCCAAAAGTAAGGAGTTGCTACAGGTGTTTTCGAGCATCTTTAAGCAATATCAAAGGTTTTACACAATTGATAGTTAATGCAAAAGTAAAATGCTCACCTAAAATCTCTTGCAAGTTTCTTATAGAACTCCTCATCCAGCGATTGTTCATTGTACTCTTTAAGTAAATGCTCCATCTTCTCAATCTGTTTGATTGATGAAACAATATAAGTTCCCAGATGATTGTCCAAATTCTCTGAGTGCTATTACAACGGAGAGAATTTTAAATAAAATTTCTTGGCAACACATAGTCAAAGATATCAATGCATAGCATTTGAAGTCATTTAAGTATTAAATTGCATTAAATGTACTAAGTGTCAACTAACATTTCGACTCGGTCGTTGAAGCATTGAGAACAATTGGTCATAAAAGTTTAAAATTTAACTATAAAAACCTAGGTACCAATATTCCTTGCTGATCAACGGTAATCAATGCAATTAATTTGATCTAACACGACTTCTTTTATGAATAAAGAATATATGCAATCAAACAGCCAGAGATCTTTACCAAATTGAGTTTAATAACTAAGCTAATCTTTAATTTCTTTAATCAAGGATCATTCAGAAATGATAAGCAAAGATACCGGACTACATAACACACTAATCTGATAAATCAAATAACAAAATTGTATGAATCCCTATATATGACAGCGCAGGATAAAAATCAGATAGTAGAAATAACTAACTCCTTTAGCACCAAACTATATTCAACATCATAACAATTGTGAATTTTCCCAAATAAACCAGAACCCAAAATTCACTGTTGACCAAATGCCAATATCTTCAAACATGCTTTCATAACACGCCCAAGAACGTGCTCCCGCGAACATCGTAGAAACACATTGAATATATGCATTAGAGTCTTGAAAACCCAGAAATTTTAAACGCTTGAAACAGTTGAAAACTCGTTAAATAACCCCCAAAAGAAAAAACAGAGAACCCTTAAAATGGCTCATCGGGTGTTAAAAATAGAATCTTAAGATTAGATAAAGACCTCGGCTTTAGTGAAGCCGGAGAATGGCTGTTTATTCCTTGGCCTGAGATTCATTTAACGATAAATTTTGCAGCCACGGGGCTCGAGTCTCTGAACTAACTAAAAATATAAGTGTGAGCGTGTGTGTGTGTGTGTGTGTATATATATATATTTGGGCTTACCTCGTACACAGCGGGCGATGGATTCCATTCTTGTTGTGGTTGACAGATTTTTAAAGATGGCTCATTTTGTGGTTTGCCGGAAGACAATGGATGCTACTCGGATTGCTCATCTTTATTTCAGAGAGATTGTGCGTTTACATGGTGTTCCACAGTCAATTACTTCTGACTTTGACACTAAGTTTATGAGTCATTTCTGGAGGAGTTTATGGGAGAAACTTGGAATGAAGTTGAATTTTAGCAGCGCATACCATCCCCAAACAGATGGTCAGACCGAGGTGGTGAATCGGAGTTTGGGAAATCTTTTGAGAAGCTTGGCAGGGACTAAATCAAAGTAGTGGGATTTGGCATTACCTCAAGCAGAGTTTGCTTATAACCGGTCGAGGAATAGAACCACCGAATTGAGTCCTTTTGAAATTGTCTATGGTCAGAACGCATCCGGGGTACTTGATTTGGTTCCAATTCCACATGTGGGTCACTTCAATAACAAAGCTGATGAGATGGTTGAACATCTTCGAGGTATCTATGAGCAGGTGAAGCTGTCTATACAGGATAGTAATACTAAGTACAAGACTCAGACAAATAGTCATCGGCGCCAGGTGTTGTTTGATGTTGGTGATTTTGTTTGAGCAGCATTAACTCGTGATCGTTTTCTAGCTGGGGATTACAATAAGCTAAAGGAGCGGAAGATTGGACCTTGTGAAGTGCTGCAGAAGATCAATGATAATGCTTACAAGTTGCGCCTCCCTAGCCAAGACATCTGACGTCTTCAATGTGAAACACCTAAGCCCTTGTTTTGTGGAGTCCTATGAAGCTATTGTAAACTCAAGGGTGAGTTCTTTCCAACTCGGGCCAACTGATGTAGGAGGATTCGATTCGAGTGATGCTGATTTGTCAGATAACACGATAATAGCGCTGAGATACCATGAGATTGTGGATCGGCGCAAAGATGGGAAATGAATCCCAATTATTTCATTGATTGAGGAAATTTGACACGTCTTTGGTAATTTGGCCACTTTGGTTACGATTATCAGAATCGCTATTATGACCCCAATTTAAAAAACTCTTTTCGGCATGCACGTCGTGGCCACCCAACTATGCTCGGTGGGCGTCAATTTCAAGCCCAAAATTCGTTGTTTTCCTTTTCGAAATTCAATTTTTAGTTATTTTTGCCATTTATGGTAATATTTCGTTTTCCTTTTTTCATATGTTAGAAAACTCGAATTGAGCCAAATTTTTGACAATCTACTTCTTTTACTTAATATTTTATTTTGGTGTAATTTCAAAATTTTGTCATTTTTGGTAATTTTCCTATAATTTCGTATTTTACAGTTATTTAACCCAACTTGTGAATTAATTTTGGTCATTCGGCATTATTAATAATATTGAGTTGATTTCAGAGTATTTTCTCTGATTTTTTGGGAGTTTTCTTCCTTTTCTTTCTTGCGAATCATCTACTATAACAAGCCTATAGAATAATCACTATCCTACCCGACATTAGATCACCAAGCACAAGTGAAAGCTTCCAAAACTTGAAGAGCACAAAAGAAGAACTCTGAATATTGAATAGAATAAAGTTTTGATCTTTGTTTGTTGAATAGTGTGTGATCACAAGAGTTTTTTAATACTTGTGCCTCGAACAAACTTACCTATGTATAGGCATGGTTTAGTTTACACGAAATTGAACCAAAATGCAGTGAAAAGCCTCCAAACTTTTAAACCAAAACGGTCAAAAACAGTCACCAATGATAACATATTTGTCCTATGCGACGGCATAAAACAAACCTATGCGATCGCATAGAACAAGGTATGTGAGCGTTTAGTTCATGCAACCGCATGGGCATTTGGCATAAGCCAAACTTCCAGCCACCAGATTTATTTATTTATTTATTTTTTTCTCTCATTCCACACTATTTACTTATTGATTTTTCGAAGAACGATTCTCATCACAGATTGTATACTCAATAGATTTACATTTGATATCAAATTGCAATATTAATAAGAATCGGGCGTAGATCACTAGGCAGCAAAAATTTTCTCGATAATGACAACAGCAACCAAGGTCTACGCAACAAAATTTGTGCTAAGAATCCTTCAGAAACCGATAAGTGTCAGTAGTGACCACTTTCCCCAGCTAATTTATCTCTGGTTGCGCTAGTTTGTCGGGCCGGCAACACAATCTCTTTAGACATACTCTTTCCTAATGCCAAGGAACAAAAGGTTACAGCAGACGACAGAAAAATCGCAAAAATATGAATTCACTGTAAATCCAATGAGTGAACATTTATTATTTACCTCTTTATTATCATGATCATAACGGATCAAGAATATGCATCTGCAACCTCTTATATCATGCANTGACGTAAAACAACAATTCGGGGTTGGCTATAAAACTTTGTTTGCACAAATACAATAAATTTATTGAAAGATTGATGTTATCCCATAGTTTTTTGTGAATCAAATTCATGATAATAAGTAGACTCGAAATTTTGTTATTTACAAAGTAAATTTTAGCATCTGAGATCCATTAACTAGTTCGATCAAAGAGGCCAACGATTCCAATATTACCTAATTAGAGATGGTTCCCTTCAAGCATACACCTTTTGCTCCACGATCTACAATGTATCAATGGTAACTTGAGATTCATCCAAGGAAATACAAGTTTTTGCCCGATGTGTTAAGTATGCCGTCATTTTGAGCTATGGTCAAATTCTATGAGGTCCATAATTGTATTGCTTATAACTTCCTTGGTCACGAGGCAAGTTCACAAATTTATTACATATCTTACACAAATCTTCTTCAATGGTTATAAAAGCTAAAATATCTAGACGACTATGACATGTTCCATTAATTTTAATCTGCCATGACCATGGGTAGAGCCAGAATTTTATTTCAATGTGGGCAATAATTTAATAATCAAAGAAATGAAAATTTTACAAAAAAATAATCATATTTTGACCAACATAATAAAACACTCTTTGTTTGGAGGGTCTCGAGCATGATTAGGCACGTGGCAAGTGAAACAACTACCATAATTTTTCACTTGCTTTTAAATGAATCACCTTTTTTAGATTTTAAAGTTAATCCCGCTTGTCGAACTTTGGCCCACCTTTTGAAGTTCCCTCCTCCCCCTTTTTTGCCATCATAATGCTTCTTCGTGGAGGAGGAATCACTTCCCAATCTTAAATAATACCAAACCATCAAAGCAACAATTGTCGAAGGTACGTTTTCCGCTCATTCCTTCGCTATTCGGCATGTGCCTATTGCTCTTGATATAGCATCAACGAACAAAATTCCCTCACATATTCCTGCATCGTGTCCTTTTTCTTCGTATTTCTCAATGATTCCCTTGCTATCTACTTAGTATGGCAAGGTAAAAATCTAATCCTTCAACTCTTTTTACAAAGTTTTTCCAAGTTACAATTTGGTCTGCCCATTGTCGTCATCTTGTAGTCGAGTCCTCTACTAAAATTTGCAATTCCGAAACTATAAATGCTCCCGATGTAAACTCAGTCTTTTTTAGGAACATGTGCAGCTTGAAATACTGCACCATATTCTTGTTGGAAAATATATCTTTGCACAAAGAGGGAATGGAGAAGAAAACAAAGAAGAAATAACAAGAAGATGAAAATTAAAATGAAGTCTCAATCACATTAACGTTGTCTTCAAACTATATTTAACCCCTCTTGAATAGATTTGGTAGTTAAGGTATTATCGACAAATGATTTGCAGGATTGATCAAGTCTTGAAAAAAAATTAATTACTCAAGCGCTAAATGAAAATTCTCTAAAACTTCAAGAACACAAAACCATAATTTAGAAGTTTTGATCTCTTCTATTGCGGAATGAATTTGTTTCAAAATTGATTTGATTCTCATCTTTTTGCCTTGAACATTGACCATCTATTTATAGGCCCCAATTAAACCATACGAATTGCTGCCAAAAACACTCAAAAAGTTGCAAGACAAACTCCAACAACCACTAGAAATTCAAACAAAAAAACGGATAAAAACTTGTTCTATGTGACCGAACAATACTATGACTGTGGAATAAAAATAAAATCGAAGGTCGAAAAATTGGCCTATGTGGTCGGCTTGTGGTCGCATGACCATTTACAGAAATTCATGGTAGTTGAGATTTTCTTTTGAAAAATCTTTCCTTAATTTTCGCGATCTAGATCAAGCAAACAATGGCCGAGAAATAAAAGTTCATACATCATTACTCAGTCAGAAGACTCTCGTCCCATTTTTCTATATTTTCTTTTCTTTCTTCTTCTTCTTCTTCTTCTTCTTTTTTTTTTTTTTTTTTTTTTTTTAAAAAAATATAAAAAAAAAAAAAAAAAAAAAAAAAAAAAAAAAAAAAAAAAAAAAAAAAAAAAAAATTTTTTTTTTTTTTTTTTT